>NC_084512.1:15895717-16115717 GCF_024500385.1 Phyllopteryx taeniolatus
AACATGATTTTTTTCTTTTTTTTTCTTTTTAGGAGGCTGGAACAGATTGATTGCATGTCTACTCATTTCAATGGGGAAAGATGATTTGAGATAGTGTTTGTAATGGATACACAAACAGGGTCCAGAATTATCAGTCATGTGGCATGACTCACCCCTAAGGTGCAGAAACCAGGGACCCTTTTTACTTGTCCTCCTTTTCTAAAAAGTTTTTTTTTCATATTCGCAAGAGGTTGGTTGTCTCTGTCTAATCAAACTATCAGCAAACACTTATTTTTCTCCGAAGTCTGCAGTAATGCATGCAGTCTGTCCTCTCCCACCCAAGTTTCACCCAAGTTTCACTTTGAGTGTAGGGCCCCCCCCCCCCCCTCCCCGCACAGGAGTAAACAGCACTCTGCATTATGAGCTGACACATGCTTGGCTGCACACTGCTGTATGTTTGTTCAGACACAGCGGAGGCGTTTTGGAATGAGCCGTAAGAGTCTTTCACACACAAGCACGCACATACACACACCCCGTCTCCTAGTAGGACCCAAGGTAATCTATGTAAATCTGCTTAAAGTTTCTAACAAAGACATTTTTGTGTTTAGGTACCCATTTCACTTGTTTCTGGCTTTATAACCAGGTTATTTGCGGCCTTTATAGTATTGAGTGTCAACAAGTGTGTCAGAGTAGTCGAACACGTCAATCCAAAATGAATGCACGGCACATTTTAAAAGTCCTGAAATGTCCTGTAGCGCCACCTCCAGTTTGGCTCTTACGGTTACTAAAAGTTCAGTTGGTTCCACTAGCACACACATTCTCAGACAATGAGTCCCAATCACCCTGGTAATGGCCTGATATGTCCTCCAGCACATTACCAGCGTTTGATTTTAAGCATAAAGACAAATACAAGTTGCGTTCTAAAGATGAGTGCATTTCATTTCGGGATGCTGGATGTTTTAAATTAATTTACTCTTTCTATAATAGATGGAAAAGCCATTCCAGGGTCCAAATTGTCATCATTAACTGGACAGAAAATTTTAAAAGTGGCGGTAGAAGTACAGATACTTGTGTTAAAAAAAACGACTCCATTACCTAACTAAAAGTAAAAAAAAAAAAAAAAAGTGCACAATCGAAAATCTACTTAGGTACAAAAGTAAAAGGGAATTTTTACTGTCAGCTATATACAATACAGTCCTCCCCTCACATATTTGGGAATCACAACTCGTGGATTTACATAGTAGCATATTTGTATTTTTTCTTTATTTTTTCGGAAATATCCTCTTTTAATCCTGGAATAGCTCATCTATTTGCCTATTTCCCCCTCAGGTCAAAGGTATCAAATTATTACTTGGTGTTGATGGTAGGTTTAATTCATTGATGGTGTTATTTTCGTCTGCATTTGAGATGCCCTGTTTTGATGGAAGTCCTTGAATGGACCTTGTGCACAGTCAAAGTAAAACTGAAAGTCAATATTTGTCTATTTTGCCATTACAATTTGGCTGTACTCTCAACATTTCTTGTGTGTAAATGCCAAAAGGTGAGTTTAATGACATACTGTTTGTGTAATGTACTGGTCCACACATTTGTTTGCCCATATGTGATGTCACATCAGTTTGTGCTAATGTGTTACTTAGGCTAATACGCTACCAATACTGTTGATGAGCCTTATTTGTAGGTGGTTTATCTGTGTTAAATAACAGTTGTTTATGTACCATGTGTTCATGATTGCATTCATGCTAGCTGCATGGTGTGTTGCTGCCATCTTATGGCATCTATACTTAGTTACAAATCCCATTTATGGCGGGTGTCAATTAATTATACAGTGTGCGGAATTTCGCTTATTACATGGGGCCATAACGATGGTTATTTTTCAAGATGTTTCATGTGCCGTATTGCACTTGAACCACACATGTGCTTGTGAACTTAGCTGTGCTGCATTTATCAACAAACTGTGTTTATTTGACATGGCGGACCCCAATGATGACAGAAAAACAGCCCTCTAAAAACATAGTTTACAAAATTAGGTCAATGTGCATTGTAAAGAGGTCGTGTGTGACATCAAGTGAGTTATATAGCAGTTAACGACAAGCCAGAGGGTGGTAATTGTGACTTATAGCCATCTACCAATTCTTAAAATCAATGCTGCTGTTAAGTTCGACTTGGTATGCGTAGAAATGACGTCTCAACTAACTTGTGAACCCACACACATCCTTTCACACTGTAATCATCATTGCCTTTCACCCACTCATCCTCCTTATCAGCAACTTCACACTCCTGTGTCACTTGGCTGCTTATGGGGAAAGTCCGTGCCTCCCTCCTTCCCATCTTCCCCGCCGAGCATCTCTCAGTCCACTGTGGGTATCTGGTGCCTGTCAGAACCAGTGAAAAACATCTGAAATTGTAATTACACTGTGCATGTGTGTGTCTGTAAAACCCATGTCCAGTGTTTGTTAGAGTATGAAGATAATGAAGCTTCCTGACAACAGGCACTCTCGACTTGATTTGCATGGGGATCACCTAGTGGTTAGAAGAGGTAATTGCAAAGCAAAGCTACACATGATCATAATCCATTTGATTTATTGAGCCAGAGTGACATTTTTATGGTGACACTGACAAGGACAAAGTGTCTCGTGTTTCTCACTCCTGTTTGTATCAATACAAGAAGGTCGGTGGCATCACCCGCAGATATAAAGAACAAACGTGGGAAAATATGTGCTGGTGAAACTAACATATAAATATGTACCTCTGTGTGGATGTGAAAAAAAACCTCATCATTAAAGCATGGTGAGGTGCATGGATCAAGGTTTGACTGTCGTAATCTAGTTTCTTTTTCAATTGGACTCAACATGAAGCAAACCAACATCTGTTAGTTTTATACTACTCTGTTTTTTGTAATTCAAATTATGGATGTTTCACGACCTGCAACTTCATAACAAAGACAAAAAAAGAAAAGCAAAGTATACTGTATGTTAACATGTAGACGTCAATGTCATCTACCATATGTTCATGTGTGTTTGATACTGATGGGCAAGCACGTGAGTTTGTCTCAGAGGAAAGTAATGTTCTCTCATCAAGGACGCAAATACATTAAGAAAACAGAAATGCTGGGTTGACAACTTGACACCCGTCAAACCAGATTCTCATACGCTGCTGTTTAACAGTGGAGTGTAGCGGAGAGGCCGCCTGTTTTTCTTTCTTTCTCATGTGTTTTATGTTTAATTAAGGGCATTGGTGGAAAGCAACGAAGTACAAATACTTCAGGTATCTTTACTTTGAGTATTTATTTTTCAGTTTAAGTTTTACTTATACTCCCTACAATTGAAAATATATATTTTTACTTTTTGTTCCTTAATTGGCAAAATAGCGGCACGGTGGCCGACTGGTTAGAGCGTCAGCCTCACAGTTCTGAGGACCCGGGTTCAATCCTCGGCCCCGCCTGTGTGGAGTTTGCATGTTCTCCCCGTGCCTGCGTGGGTTTTCTCCGGGTACTCCGGTTTCCTCCCACATCCCAAAAACATGCATGAATTGGAGACTCTAAATTGCCCGTAGGCATGACTGTGAGTGCGAATGGTTGTTTGTTCCTATGTGCCCTGCGATTGGCTGGCAACCAGTTCAGGGTGTACCCCGGCTCCTGCCCGATGACAGCTGGGATAGGCTCCAGCACCTCCGCGACCCTAGTGAGGAGAAGCGGCTCAGAAAATGGATGGATGGAATTGGCAAAATAACCTTATTTAAGAGAACCATTTGACATTGTTGCCTACGAGAATGATTGGTGGTGAATACTGTGTTTTGTGCCAGCCTATAACCCTCGTTAGCTTTATTATTTTTTTCCACATGTATCTGTACTTCTGCTTAAGTACAGAGTGTGGGTACTTTTGCCCCCTTTGATTCAAAGTAGTGATTCAATTGCCAAATTCAGACGTGAATAAATTCCATCAAAATCCTGATAGTGTTGCTTTTACTGCCAGTTAGAGGTCAGTCCCTAGTTGGCAAAGGCGCAGGACAGACTAACAGGCCAATAGGCCAATGGAAAAGCACTTGCATACGGGGCACAAATGACTGTTCTCAATTAATTCTGCCTAACAACAAGTGGCTGACTGCGATTGACTGGCAAAACGTTCGGGGTGTACCCCGCCTCCTGCCCGATGACAGCTGGGATAGGCTCCAGCACGCCCGCGACCCTAGTGAGGAGAAGAAAATGGATGGATGGATGGAACATGTATTTTTGATGGTATGTTGTCTACGTATGTACTTATCTCCTCAAGTCTTAACTTAACATAATTTAAGTTATAACTTAAATTTATACTTTTACACTATACATTTGTGGTATTTGTGGTATTTGCATAGAAAATTTGCATAGAAAATGTCAACGAAGTGATTCCATCAAACATGCACAACTTCAGTGTTGTCAGGTTTTGCACAATGAACAGAAAAAAAAGTAAACAAAAGTGAGTTAGACTTTGGCACTGACGGATTCACATTTTTGTTCAGCGTGAAAAATTCAGTCTGTCTTTCAAGCCGCTCTCATGTGGTGTGAGTGCAAAGTCTATCAAGTATTCACTCGGTAACCAAAGCACAAACCCAAGTCCCGTTGTTCCCTCAAGATTCTGGGCAGTTTTCCATGTGGCACGCTTGGCCCATGTTGCTACATATCTTCTTCAGAAATTTAAATCTGAAGGAAGGAAATGCATCTAAAAATAATTTCAAAGATTCTGAAGAATTTCAATAAATATGCACACCTTTCTATTCCTTTAAATCACGCTCCAACTTTCGTCACACAAGTATGCTCCTCATTTCTTCTGGAAAAGAAAAGCTTTCAAAGTAGCCTGGCCTGGCTTTAACGTTTATCTAAAGTGGTCCTCCTGGGGAAGGGGCAATAGCAGAAGATCCCTATGTGCATGGCAGGGGTTCTTAGAGGACAAGGAAATGCTGTTGTATATCATACTGTAGTGTGTGTGTGGAGGCTGATGGATGTAGGCTCGCTGTAACCTCTCATCACTCCGACTGACATTGAGGATCTGTTTGACATTAAGAGGAAAATGCCTTTACTGTACGGTCCGTTTGGGGAGCAGTCAAACATAGTCATTGCTGACATATATCGTTACCAAATAAAGCGACATTTGGTGGATATAACTCCAGGTTAAACACACACAGAATTCAAATGGCTGGGCTAGCTGCTTGTTTCTGTGTGTGCCTGGTTTGTATGACAAACACATTATCCACTCAACACTATTATTTACTGACAGACTCTTTAAGTTATATAAAGCATGCATCTTCAGTGCACGTTTAATCTTTCATCCAGTTTGTGTCCATGTGTAAAAATATGCTATTTACAGTATATACAGTGGTGCACAACTGCATTGCATCATACGGTGAAAATATATTTCTAATATTTTGTGGCAAAATATGACAAACATTTCTCAATATGAGGAAGAATTTCTGATGGAGCTCTTGTATTAGATACCAGATGGCACAGGTGTACCAAATGTTGTTACCCTTTGTTTTTTGTCACATCAAGAATAATTATACTGAAAGAATACCCAAGCAACCCAACGATGAGGACATTAACTGTTCCACAATGTAGGAAAGCATTCACTCTTACAAGATTAATTGAAATGATCAACTTTGAAGGGTTTTCATTTTATTATAATGAGCCAAAATTAACTCATCCCAAGTACAGTATAGCACCCTAGTGAGGATAAGCGGTAAAGAAAATGCATGGATGGATGGATGGATGGATCATTGCTCTGTGCTGTTGCAGAGGGCAATGATGAGAAGCATCCTGCCTCAATAAAGCTGACATGGAAACCAATGATGCTTAATGTCTGCTGTAATTACACTATTTCCTCAAATCTTGGCTAACCTTCTTATAGACACTGTGTCACAGTTAGTCGACAGGTGTGTCACCCACTTAAGACAAATAAATACCCCCCTTTTCTGTCAGGAAAAGAAACCCCAAAAACTCTAGTTAACAACTGAGCCCTTCTGAATTCCATTGCTAAGCAAAACAGCAGCCAACGACGGTTTAAGACTTGATCACTTGGTCATCGTCCAATTTGGGGGAAAATAAATCCCCAAAACAATTGTAGCTTCCTCCAGTCCGTATCCGGCACACATGTTTTCATCTTTTCTTAAAGAGAGCTTATCAATAAGACGATTACGACGAGCGTTCCGCTAAAAACATTGCAATCATGTCTCATTTTAAACATGGCTGTGAACACAGTTATTGGTCACACCTGCTTCCAGTGAAGTCATTATCCACCCAAATCCTTTACACATGCTTGTGTTTTAGGAGTGGCGTGCAGTGGTCAGGGTTGAGGGCCATCCTTCAGCCTCTCTAAGCGTTTCCATGCTGCAGCCTAGCTGTACCCATTGTGACAATGGCAAAAGACCACAATCAAGGACAAGCTACTAGGAGATCTTGTCAGCTGATCGTGTACAGTGTAGTTGCACTCAATGTGCACTAAGATGTGGAAGCAGTCATGTTTCTAAGCGTGTCTGGGAAATGTGGGCATTCGAGTTGGACGCAAGGGCAAATGGAGTGATTGTGCTCAATTTGTGAAGCAGCAAGAATGGAGTCAGGCATCTTGAAGCGACATATAAATCGTCAAATTAATTCACTGGGGGTGATCAAATACCAAACCTAAAACAACTACACATGGAATTCCAGACACTTTAAAACACAACTGACATCCTTATAGAATGGGGAAGTGGTTAAGAATGTGGCCTGTGAAAGTGGGGTCTTCTGTCCCATCCCCCAACCACTATAACAAATATTTTTACCTGAAACACAAAGTCAAGTTGTATGTATGATTGAATGGATAACACTAAACCAATGTCATCGATTAGTTGATGATGACTCGACTATTATCACCTAAGCGTCGATTACAAAAAAATCTGAAGTCGTTCAAACCCTAATATGCAGTATGCTTTTTATTGGATTGCGACAATTTATGAATGGGCTTTAGGCTAAATTTTCTTGATTAACTATGGGCCTACTTAATTAAGTAATTTTTTATAAATTCCTTTTAGATGGAAGGAAATAATAATATAAAAGTGTGTTTTTCTATATAAACACTTCTTTGTTCTTTTTCTTAAAATGATTATTGTATATTATTTCGGGTTTTAGCAATCTTTTGATGATTTTTGCACTGTGGTGGATTGCACTAAATTTTGTTGATCAAACGACAATAACGATGTTTCATTATTTTCTAGTTACACGCAATCTTCACAATTCTTAACTATTTTGGTCACTGATTTAATCCTTTGCTTTTCAACAACAATATATATATATAATTAATTTGTTTAACATAGTACCATAGTTAATTGTGCTCATATGAACACAATTTCCCTAATGTCATTGTTATCGATTTGTTTCATTTTACCTTCACCATTTGTTTTGTATTTAAATGCTTCCTTGCAAGGGACACCTATTTTTAGGCATCCTCCAAGTAATAATTGTTCAACAACAATTGGGTTTTTCTAAAACCTAATAAAAGATGCAGTTTCTTGGTACAGTATGGGAAAGTAGTTTTTAGTCACGTGCATATTTATGAATCTAAAGTGATTCATAACAACAGCATTTCTCATCAGCGTTATGGGAAGAGGCTGGTCTGAGGACGGAAATGCCGCAATGGTTTATTCTGGCTCTTACAAACGTGTTGATCTGATGAGAATGAAGCAAAGTTTCTCATTTGTAAAAGTGGTGACCTTGATTTCAAGGCGATAACAGCTCGGATATGCCTCGAGAGCGCTTATATTTGTGTGAGCACCTGTCACACACACAAATCACATTGGGCTCTCAGGAGGACACACAGGAAGAATTCTCCTGAATAGCACTTTCCATATTGGAATGTGCTAACACGCTATGAGTGACAACAGATGGAGGAGTCAAACAACATCATGCTTTATGATCAAAATAATAAATGATGCAAACATTGTATATCTTCCAAAGGCAGACATTCCCCTTTGAAATTCTCACCCGACTAAACGAAACATAGAATTGTCTCCTATGCGATGAAGCTGTTAAACGACACAAGTGGCGGCCCAAAGGGAGATTTTAGCTCACGGTTGGAACAAGACGAATGGCAGTGATGTGTTTCACTCCCACTTTGGATGGATGCGTTGCCCGTATGTTGGTGTACTGTCATTTCAGCCTGACCTCAGACTCTTCCTCTGTGATCTGGTGACCCCGCTTGACCACACAGAAGTGCTTCATCAGTAGGGTCACGGGTGCACTTTGACCCCTTCTACCGATGTCGCTTAAGTGTAGGATCTGTAAGGGTGAGGATGGTTTACCCTGCTTGTGCTCCTGTCGAAAGCCATCCTCTCATAGGTCCATTGCTATGGTAACAGGACTTAATAAAAGGAAGCTAGGATTTAAAGCAATCCTGAAAGTTGGGGAGAAGTAAAATGATTTGAGAAAGAACTTTAAAGTGATTGGTTGAAGGTTAATGTTGAGGACAATGGGATTTCATAAACCTGAGTGCTTTGCATGATGTAGAAAGCCAAAGCTCTCAATTGCACATATAAAGAGAAATGGGGACTGGGTGGCGCAACATCCCTGGGGCGCCCTTTCCGTCAGGGTCATTTATCTAAATAGAGAAACTCAGAAGGGTAATAATAAGTCATACATTGATTGTGTGGTAGTATAGAAAGGCTTGGATACGTCTTCACACGATGAAAACCATCTTCCACACATTGAGAAAATACAAAATAAAGGAACATGACTCCTCAATTTACACTGTTAATGCAGCTCTAATAATTGTGGTTTGTCAATAAAAGAGAAGACAAAAATAACTGTTTTCAGGTGAAGAGAATAATGGGATCAGCTGAAGCGTGAATAGATTGCAGCTTCCAATAGTTTCATTGCTGCTGTGTCAGTTTCTGATGAAAGCCGCTCTTCTGGTTTTGCTCCAGAAAATGTGCTATGATTTGACTTGTAAAGAATTACCGTAATTACAAAGGTCAACTGCTCTGGAATACATCTAAAAACAAAACAAGCACAAAAATACAACAAGCACAAAAAAAATAATATTTATGATTTTATAGTTAGACGGCACAGTGGTGAGTGGTTAGCTGTCTGCCTCACAGTTCTGAGGACTGGGGTTCAAACCCCACCTGTGTGAAGTTTGCATGTTCTCCCCGTGCCTGCGTGGGTTTTCTCCGGGCGTGCCGGTTTTTTTCCTCCCACATCCCCAAAACATGCAGGGTTTGTTTATATGTGCGATTGGCGATTGGCCTGCGACCAGTTCAGGGTGTACCCTGCCTCTCGCCCAGAGATAGCTGGGATAGGCTCCAGCACGCCTGCGACCCTACGGTACAGAAAATGGATGGATGGATGGATTTTATAGTTTTTCCTCTTTCCAGTCTGCTCTTGCCAGTGTCACTGTGTAGTGAAGTGAACAAAGCTTTTTAACCTGCTTCTATACATGTCAAAAAGAAAGTCAAAAGCCATCAAGTGTGAAGAAAAGATTGCTGAAAATACTGGGACAGAATGGGATTAATATTTTCATAATTACCCCCAAAAAAGTGTAACCATACATAACCATAGTCATGCTGCTTAGTGGAAAAGGGTGTTTAGTGTAAGACTGTCGGCACATACAGTACATTGATTGCCTTGGCTTCTTTACCTTCTGACCACTTCTCATCAAGCGGTATCATAAATTTAGATATATCATCTGACAGTGTATCTATTGCTCACTGACAGCAAATCATCCGAGAGTGAAGACAGCATAAAATGACGTGAATATCATCACAACCACTCAGTCACAGTCACTATACTGTAATTAGTGCCAAACACCGAGGAGATCGAGGACTAGGCACTTGCCATGGAGACAGAGCTGAAGAGGATGTGGCAATGGATCATCCACCCACTGGGGCATTGTAAATGAGAAACTGTTCTCCTTTCCTGGTTAAACAAAGTTAAGGATGTTTGCTGTAAAAAACGCGTACACACCACAACTAATCAACTAATCTCCAGTATGACCCTTCCATTGAAAATTAACAGCACCTGATGATAGCAAGGTTGCAATAATGACCAAATGTCGGTCTTATGTTAGCCTAACAAAGCAGAAACATCCGCATCAAAGTGCAATCAGGCTGGTGTGTTAATAAAAAACAGAAAACTCAAGACTTGTGTCACCATTCTGACTTTCATGATTTTCAACACGAGCACAAAATTCACGACCCAGACGCCCACAGCACGACTCAGCTCATTCATTCGCATCATGCCAGACCTTATGCAGGAGTCACATCTGCTCTTAAGAAAACATACAGCCTAATTAGACATAAGTGTCATACCATTTGTCACCTTGGACAAAGAGAAGTATAAAGCAACCTAGTTTTCCATTGTGTGATTATTGGTAAAGGAACTATGGACATCTTATATGATTAGAGGGGAATTTGAAATAAATAAAAAATAAAATAAAACTTATATCTTAAAACATTTATCAAAACTGTCAGCATGACCTGGCAGCACTACATGATTAAAATGATCTGGGGAAAAAAAAAATAATCTAACTTTTCTGCCACCTTCTTGAGTCTCTAATTTGAGTTGCAAGAAATCACCACGCCAGATGAAAAACAACCAATCAGAGACAGAAGGCGTGACTAATGAGTTGTCAATAATTTCTCCTGCACTGGCGGACATGCTCATAGGGGGCACACCCCCGCGGCCCCGACGTTAGCTACGGGAGCTACGTTGTACATTCCCAAAAACAAATGTAAATAAATGATAGAGAAAAAGAAGAAAGAATCCAAGCAATTCTGTTGATCTACATCTATTTCATTACATATGGTAAATAGCTAAAATAACATTTTTAGTCTAAGAGACAGTACTTTTGTGCTTGTATGTAACCTACCTACAAAAGGTTGATGCCCCACATATTAAAAAAGACACCGATGAGCTCATTTAATCAGGTCAAAGTGCTTGGCTTCTCTTATTAGCAGTATCGTATGCGTATGACTTCACTATTACGAGTGGGTTTCTGGCATGTGGCAAAATGATGGATCGGAGAGTGAACTGTACGTAAGCTTAGCACTAATACCAAAATGATGATGATCCAGTGGTTCTTGTTATTGAACATATAGTTCCCAGCTATGAACTTGTGCGCGAACATTACACCATCACCCACGCTCGATGAAGCGCAAACCCACAGAGAAGAAAACGATTCACTTTTAGGTGAGAAACAGCAGATATGCTTTACATTGTTTGAGGTTTTTCCCTGAGGGTGCAGTGAGATGAGCCTGACCTCAGTCCAAACACACAAACATAATGTGTCCAGTCGAGTGTGATTTATTTATAGAATACAAAGAAAGAAAGAAACTCGAACCACAGAGATTTACAGCGAGATTACACTCTGGCATTAATTTATTTTATATTATTTTTCATTATTCATTGATAATTGCATTCCACCCCCAACAGAGTAGTCGTCAAACAGAAGCACAGATCTAAACAAAAGGATAAATATAGATTTGTGTAAGCACAGGAAATCTTAATGAAAACACCACTGAAAAACAACAACAAATACTGTACAATTAAATAGAAAATCGTCAGTTAAGAAGTTCAAGAAGACAGAATGGACCTTTAGATGAGTTTTAAATGCACCATTAAATGGGTCAGGGAACAAACTGGCCCAACAATGAATGTAAATTAATTTTGCAGAGTATTTATTGCTATATTTCTCTCCAGCTTGTCCAACCAATCAAGGCAGAATGCCTGGGTGGGTGCTGACCATTCCAACTCTCAAAGGATGCAGCAGGAGGCTTTATTTTTTGTGTCATTATAAATAATCAAATAGTTAAAGTTGCTGCAATTATTGTGTGAATTCTGTATTTGACTTGTTCGATCAGCACAAAATAGCTTCGGGCTGTCTTTACAAGAAAGAACTGCCCAAGTGGGGCTCATATCTTATTTGGTGTGGGTGGGAGGAATCCATCAAGATCAGCCTATTAAGCTCCAGACAGATTCGATTAAAAGAAAAAAAATAATTATACCTCCCAAAACAATAAAACACAGCAAAAAACAATACCACCATTGATGCTCAAGACTCAAAGTTGACATGTGAGCAAATATTTGAACAGGGGGAGCACAAAGTGGTGTTCCGTCATTGTTTTTCCGCCCACATTTCCTCCTGAAGATCATGCGGTGGGGTGCTGCGTGGCGATCGGGATTTCATGGATGAAACTGTGAGGCAAGTCACTTCAACAGAAAACAAACGCACCTCGCTGGTCTTGTTAAGCGTTGAAAATGTCTTCCTCAACCTGAACCGAAGTAGAATGTTAATAGGTTTCAAATTAACATTGTTTAGTTGTCCAAATACTTCTAAGCCTTTCCATGCAGCCGACCCAGCTGTGCAAATGCGAACAATTTACCCACAGGGAGTATAATTTTCATTTCATACGAGAACCCCGTGGCAGATGTAGACAGACAAGCATATAGAGTTCAGACCTTGGAAATAAAATATGTTGGGGGGGGACACCTAATCTGTCAGTATATGAACTGGCAAGTTGATCCCAAACCGCATACATGCACCCTGAAGCACTCTAATCTTTTCCAGAGGCAGCCTTCAAATATAATCAGAATATATATTTCAGATTTTTTTGGAATGGGATGAGAGGGATATGGGCTGATGTTACTCCAATAAAAAAGATGCTAGATTTAAAGTGCCTTTGGCAGAATGTCTGCATATCCTATTTTCCCTAATTATCCTTAATAATTACACTTGACAAGAATTAGAATGTCCATCCATCCATCCATTTTCTGAGCCGCTTCTCCTCACTAGGGTCGCGGGCGTGCTGGAGCCTATCCCAGCTGTCATCGGACAGGAGGCGGGGTACACCCTGAACTGGTTGCCAGCCAATCGCAGGGCACATAGGAACAAACAACCATTCGCACTCACAGTCACGCCTACGGGCAATTTAGAGTCTCCAATTCATGCATGTTTTTGGGATGTGGGAGGAAACCGCAGTACCCGGAGAAAACCCACGCAGGCACGGGGAGAACATGCAAACTCCACACAGGCGGGGCCAGGGATTGAACCCGGGTCCTCAGAACTGTGTGGCAGACGCTCTAACCAGTCGTCCACCGTGCCGCCAGAATTAGAATGTGATATTCCAAATTGTTGTCCAACTGTGTCAAACATGGTGGCAATACAATCCATTTATTGTATGTATTTATTAGCCATTATTAATTCAGATAAGGCAATTAAGAGCAGATTTTCATTTGCAATGCCAAACTGGCTGCAGACAGCAGACTAAAACAAAAAAAGCAAAACAAGGCCAAATAAACGCAAATACAAATACTGTACAATGTGATATAGTTACAAATTTACATAATACATTACATTACATCATAGCACATGGTGAATAAAAAGGTCATAAGAGGCTAATGAATGAGGCGAGTTTTAATATTTGTTGCAGAGTACTCCAGTCATGTGGGGCAGAACATTTAAAAGAAGATAAAAACAAAAATAAAGTAAAAAAAATAAAACTGCAGGAACGCAGTGTGCGGGTGGTGGTATGCTTGGTGAGCAGGGAGCGAAGATAGAGTCGATCGAACTATAACGTATTGAAAACTAAGCTGAATATGGATAAGGTAGTCATTTGTAGTTTACATTAATAAATACCACCTACCCGTATTTGAGATGTATTATTCATTCAGCATATTTTAGAATTAGAAATATTATCGCAACGTTTCAACAATGTGGCCTGAAAAAAGGCAGCAAAGGGACTTATTTGTTAGCATGTCTTCGCCATAGTTCTGAGGTTTGGGATTCAAATCGCAGCTCGAGCTTTCCCATATTGAGTTTGCGTGGGTTTTCTCTGGGTACTCTGGCTTCCATCAACATTACAAGCGTTAATTGAAGACACTAAATTTTCCAGAGGTGTGAATGTGTGTGGATGGAATGTTTGTTTGTCTATGTGCTCCGCGGTTGACTGGCAACCAGTACAGACCTTTTGCCCAGTCAGCTGCGACAGGCTTCAGCTCACCTAAAACGCTAATATGCACAATTGGTGTAGAAAATGAATATAATGGTTGGTCTGAAGAAGGTATTGAAAGTGTTAAATGTTCCTTTCCTAAATCTGTACACATCTTGTTTCATATTTTTTTAAATCATTTATTAACATGTATGTTTACAACACTACATGATACATGAATAATTCGGGCACAAGATCTACAAGAGAAAAGGAAATATGGTATAATTTCGATACACAATTTGAATTACAACTCAGAATCTGTTTTAGTATAACGAGATCATCCCTACAGTTGGTGTCACCTCATTACATCCTGATCTTCTTATCTTCTTTCTCCTGAGTTATCAGCTATTTCTCGCCCCAAAGCTCAGACGCCTTCCAGCCCCCCACCCCTGCCCCTGGAGGTCTGTTAGGTCTGATGAGGCCGGTGGACAGCTGGCAGCCGTAGCAGGGCCACGTGGTGCTGTCCTTGTCCCCGTCCTGGGAACAACAAGACATCTCTTATCAAAATCACGGCGCGACACAGAGCTGCTAACCAAGCTCACCTGATAACAGTGAGTCGGAACAGGCAAAGGAAGAGTGAAGAGGATAGTAAAATATGGAAAGGAAGGGATCAAAGTTGAAGATAAACACAAAGGGGTTTCGCGTGGGAAATAAAGCGGTCAGTTCCAGTCCCTGCTGCTTGTCCAGTGAAATGGAACACAACCTGCTCTTGATCTGTACATACAGAGAATATAAAAAGTCTGCACACCCCTGTTCAAATGAAAGGTTTTTGTTTATATATATATATATATTCATTCTTGCTGTGGGCCGATGAAACCAAGGTTGAAAATTTTGGTCAATACTTTTTCCACCATTAATGTGACCTATAATCTATACAACTCAATTAAAAAAAAAACATCTTTTTGAGAGGGGAAGTACAATTAAATAACCGAGATAATGTGGTTGCACAAGTGTACACACCTGCTTATAACTGGGGTGTAGCTATGTTCAGAATTAACCAATAACATTCAAACTCATGTTAAATAGGAGGTAGCACACACCTGCCAACATTCAAGTGCCTCTGATTAGTTCAAATAAAGTTCAGATGTACTAGTTAGCTTTTCCTCACATTTTTGTAGTCACATCATACAGCAGAGGTTCCACAGCATGTAGAAGGATCTCACTGTTCAAAGGTATCAGACAGAAGAAGGCTACAAAAGAGTTTCCAAGGAATTAAATATACCATGGAACACAGTGAAGACAGCCATCATCAAGTGGAGAAAACATGGCACAAAAGTGACAATAACAATAAATCTATTTCTCTCCAAAATTGAAACAGGGCAGGGCGGCTGCCAACAGGTTGACAGCAATGTTGAAGGAGTTCCCTGGCAAGTACTGGCTGTTTAGTACATGTGACAATGATCTCCCATCTTCTTTATACAGTATGTCTGGGTTATAGGATAGGGTGGGAAGACGGAAGCCTTATCTTACGAAGAGAAACAACCAAAACCAGCTACAATTTGCAGGAGCACCCTTAAAATTTCCCAAAAGCGCGTTATTAAGAATCCCACTTGTGTTCTAGACAGGACACGCCCTGCTCCAATATTACTGACTGTGGGACACGTGCTCCTTCAATATGATTAGCTGCTGTATACTAATAACACTCCAAAGGCACGTGGAGAAAATTTGCTGTGGGCCGATGAGACCAAGGTTGAAGATTTTGGCCATAATTCCAAAAGGTACAGTATGTTTGGTGCAAACACAACACTGCTCATCACCAATACAATACCATAGCATCAGTGAAGCATGCTGGTGGCAGCATCATGCTTTGGGGCTGTTTTTTTGTCAGCTGGAACTTGGACCATGGACAAGGTGAGGGCAACTATGAACGATTCCAAATAGCAGTCAGTGTTAGCAAAAAATCTTCAGGCTTCTGCTTAAAAGCAATGTCTATATAAGCTTACTAAAACATCTGAACTTTATTTATTTAATAGATGCCTCCCTCAAATAAACACCTGTCTTTTCCCTTCAGGGGAAAAAAGGTAGTTGGAGTATTTTCAGTTCCTAGACGCTAATATGCACATTCGGACAGTTAAATGAGCCTCGGGAAACTCAGTTGCTATCCAAAACAGCAGCACTGAAGCACATAAACAGCCTATCAGATTCATTTGTGTGGAGAGTTACCACGTTTTCGAAATGAGATTCCTTTATGACAGTGCTACCGGTCTCATTTGTACATTCCAAGTGTGACATGTGAGCACTCCGCACAATTGTGGGCATCCATCCTTTCTATATGTTCTGGGGAGTTAGTGACTTTTAGATCCAAACAGTCTGCCTCGGCTATTTCAGTTTATCTCCCTTTCTCCTTACCTTTCTTTTAACCTCCATGACATACATCGCAATGCTGTATATTGGCAACATTGTGGAATATGATTCCAAAAAGGATTATATCCCAAACCATATTGTGTTATGGCCATCATCACTCACTGATGGGTCAAATTATTTCCCCCCCTTTTGTTAACGCTCTGGTCTTAGCTGAGGCCTGCATTCTGAGCAACATTCTTGTCATCTTTGTCAAGGCCATTTTTTATACAGCTCTTGTATTTGAAGAGTTTGAGGGACAAGCAAAGGTTGCTCTCAGTACTATAATTGTCTATTCCTTATTTAATAGGATTTAAGTGAAAGCCACAGTGGCTGAATAGCAACCATACAGAGGACCAAAGACAGACATACAGTTGCAGGCGATGCCAGTTCACATTTCAACGGTCGGTCACCATCCCAAAAGCAGATTATCACAGCTTTTTGACCATTATACAGCCCCTGAATGGTCTTGAGTCCCTGTTAATAGCGTCCATACTTTTGTAAAGCAAGTAAGTGAAAGACATGGTTGCAAAAGACCCACAAAAAAAGAGCCTTATTTTACATTCACCTCCTGAAACCTTTTCACTGCACATACAGAACTCACACACAAAGTGCCTTTTGTCTGGAGAGTGTGGGGTTAACAGAGACTTGTTGGGGTCCACGGGCGACACTTGAATTCCCATGCCCTCACGCATACACAATGATACAAATATACATTATAAGACATGTATATGAATATATTGTGAACTACTAGTACTGCTCTAATTAAAGATATTGAACTCCTGCTAAAATAGTGTGGAATTTTTTTATTATTTTTATAACTATATTTATCAATATAGTTTAGAAATGTGCATGTTTTGCTTTTTCTTTGCCTTGTTGTGGCTTTTTTACAGCATTTATTCCAAAAGAAGGACAAGTGTCAAAAGGGGTTGATAAGAAAATAACATGACAAGAGAAGAATATTGTCTAAAAGTTGCGTGACTCTGAAGTCATATGATTCATCCCTCATTATAAAGGTTAAGGCAGTTTTTGTTTTTGTATGTCATGCTATATAACATCCCCATTTATAAGACGTCATAGTTTTTGATGTGGTATTTTACACTGCTTATCTAGTCGGGATTGAATAACGTCAGATTTTTTTGTAGTCGGCATCGAAGGTGATGTTAGTCAAGTTGAAGTTGATTAGTTGATGACATCATTGATATATTTTTTTTCGGCATCAACTCGTGCACACTTTTTGTCTCCAGTGACAACCTCGCTCGCTCACTTTCCCTACTGTCCTCTGTTGCACTGGCCCAACTCGTTCAGCCAATCACATTTATACACTCAGACATCTTCATTTCCTTGCTGACAGTAAGAATTTGTAAAACTCTTAACACCAAATCACATGACACGACTGCAGGGCTGCTATGTGCAAAAAAACTACAGGAGGAGGGAAAGGCTTACAATAATCTCGTGTCGCAAAACTACAGTTGTGTTACCTGGATTGTTGCAAGAGTTTGACAAGATCCATCGGTCTGAGACCATGAAGGTGTCTGAGTGGGATACAGTATGTGATTCGATGGATGAGTCGGGAGGTGGGGCAACCGGAAGGAGAAAAAAAGAGCTTGCCATGAAAGCTTGACCGAACCGCTAGCTGTTGGCGACATTAGCCGTTCCTTTTCACAATAAAGAAGTTATTGATCGAGCACCGTTTTGTAATCTAAGCAGATGCTACAGTATCTTGTCTGTCTTTTCACTGTTAGAGGAGGTTGGTGAATTTACTGAGGGCTAACATGCCAGCTAGCGTTAGCGGATGCCTTTTTGTAGTACTTGTGCGTTTGTTATATTTGAGGATAGACTTGCACATTTTGCAAGTGACAGTGCTACCGGTCTCATTTTAAATAAAGTGTATCCAAACACACGATGCAGCAATGCTGGTCTGCTGCGCCGATCGACATCTGTTGATTTCAGCAAGCCGTCCATGTTGTTAATGCCAAAAAACGTGAGCTAATATCGTCATTACACAGTGGTAAAGTCAACGTGTCAGCTAGTCGACTAGTCAGTTCATCCCCTATCAACTAAGCATTTTGTTTTCACTCTTAAAGTTAAGAATGAGCGTTTTATTGTTTTAGTAATAACGGTTGCTGAATTCTTTTTTACACTTGTATTATTCTCAAGCATGTTAAAAAATGACTTGAATTTGCCTTTGCAACTAATAAAGGCCTTATGATTAATCTAAACAAAATAAAGCTGAAGTGGACCAGTGAATAACCAAATTTGTATTCACGTGAAGTTGAGATATTACACCCAATTTATTAAAATATTTTATTAAAAAGTCCCAACAATAATGAGAAAATACCAGTTGACAATATTTGTGCAAATCATGACTTGTCATAAAGTGTGCTTGTGTGTGTATCTATGATGAGGTGGTTTATGACCTTTACAACCTAAAATGTTCAACCTGCTCTACTGACCAGACCACTTGAGGGGGAAGTTAAAAGACTTACTGTAAAGTGGTTAATGTAGCAGCTTGAAAGACCACCCATTACTGGCCTAAATGCATGGATGCATTCAAGTCTGTGTTTTCCCTGGAAAACAGCATTTAAAACTGTGGATGCCTCCAATAACACTCTCTTCAGCATCTTAATCGTTCATTATAGAAATAAAAAAAAATTATACAACACTTTTATTGAAGGTGTATATGCATTATTGCCTATTGTGCCCTGCTATTAAAAAATACTGGCTGTGTCCCGTGGATGCATAATAAAGGAATTTCATCTGCTCCACATGTGTGATTGGGAACAACACGTTTTGGGTTTGTGTTTGTGAGAAGAGGTCAATCAGTGAGTTGGGTCTTTCTGGCGTCTGGTTGATTCCAAACATGAATAGCATTATAACAGACAGGTGACAAATTGAAGGAAACCCTGAATAAAGGAGTGCAGGAACCCCTGCGGGGGATCGGGTGGCTGTGTTATGCTGTGGAGGTCATTTTGCCAGCATGGGTTCAGTCACCTTGTTCGCTTGGAAGGAGAGGTCACAGCAAATCAATACAACGTTGTTCAGAGTGATCGCCTTCATCCTATAGTGGAAGATCTCTACCCTGATGGGATGGATGTCCTCTGAGGGGAGAGTGAGCCCATCCGTAAGGTATGAGGAGTCACTGAATACTTAGATGTGTATCTTAATGATCTCACACTAAACTGTTATGTCAACTCAACTTTTAGTTGTAGTAATTAAAACAACAGTACAGTAGGTAAAATGTTATCCTTCTATAGTTGCCTCAATATTATTCGGTGGAACTCCAGTGCATCGATTCTCAACCACTGTGCTGCGGCAAAGTAGCGTGATGCTTGATAGATAGATAGATAGATAGATAGATAGATAGATAGAAGGTCAGATGGACAGACCTACAAATATTGTATCATTGTTCATCTATCTAAAGTATGTCAGTGACATATAGTAACGGAATGTTAGAACAGTATAGAATGTTTAGATACAGACGCAATAATAAAATAATGGTACCGTACAATTAACCTGTGTATCCACCTGTTGCCATTCATTCATGGCTTCCTGTGAGTAAATCTTTGTGTTCAACTAAACGCGCTCATATTTCACTCTAAATTTGTAAAAAAATTAAAATAAATTGGGGGTGGGAGGGCATGCTGGGAAAGACTGCTGTAGTATAGGCTTGCATTGTTTTTTCATGACATGACGTTACAACACTGAGTTCTGATTGTTGCATACATTTACTGTCATGACTTTTTGTTAGTGTACTAGTGTAGTAAATCCGGGGTAATAGGGTAAAAAAAAAAGCAATGGATTGCTTAGTGATGCTTTGAAGGAATATTTTTTACCATTTGCATATTGGAGACCATACTGGTTTCCCTGGTATTTAGATATTTAGCACTCATTTGGCTGCCAAAATACTTACATTATATAGTCATTGTTGGGTGGTAACCTCTTATGTCCAAATGTAGTCATTTTCATGTTTTTTTTTTGAAAATCGATACTAATGGTCAAATTTCTAACCAATCTAAAGTGTTGAAAATAGCTTGAGAGCAAATCTACTCACTGTCTTGAACACTTCAGGTGTCTGGGAAGTGTCAAACAACTCCACCAAATAGCCAATTCAATTTCAGATTGAACATGATTATGGGGAGGTGTTGTGTTGCTACAACAGTAGGCCTATATGACAGCAATATAAGGTTTAATACCAACTTTAACAATCAGCATATGGTAGCGCAAGCAAGAAAGTGTTTTTTTTGGGGGGGGGGAGTTTCTGAAGAGTATTGATTTTGGTTATGCGACTACTTTCAACTGAAATGATAATATTTCACATTTTCTCTCCTTCATCAGTTGTGTGAGGCGAGTGGAGAACTTACAGGTTCCCACATTGATAATGATCCCATTTTAGAGCAGATGACACCTTTTTTTAACTGCCATAATTCGGACATAGGTATTAAGGAAACCCTTCCATTATACCTGCAGGACAGGAAAATCGAAGATGTCATGATTTGTGTTTTGTTTACTTTGTTTTGATAAGATTTTTTTTTTGTTTTCTGTCATATCATGTTTTGCTCTTGTGTCCCTTGTCAAGGTAATGTCTTGTTAGGTTTTCGTTTGTAGCTGTTCTCTTCAGCCCTGTGGGTGGAGTAGCCAAATACAGTATTGTACTCAAGTAAGCGTACTGTTACTTTAGAATAATATGACTCAAGTAAAAGTAAAAAGCAGTCCTCCAAATACTCACTTGAGTAAGAGTACTCAGTGAAAAAAACTACTCAAGGAAAGAGTAACTGGTGAGTAACTTTTTTTCTAAATCAGAGCATGAACGTCAAATAAAATAAAAAATAACAATATTTGGGGGTCTACACACACCTGCCACCATTTCAGGTTTTAACTGCCCAAAAACCAACAACACATGCAATGGGCCCTACAGAAACATTCTTTTCTTTATTCACTTCAATGACTGAATAAACCAGCTGTAGTGTGTGTGTGTGTATGCGTGTGTGTGTGTTTGTGTGTGCGTGTGTGTGTGTGTGCGTGTGTGTGAGACAGAGAGAGAGACCATAAAATGGGGCTAATCTTGCCAGATGCACTGCCAAAACAACAATACAGTGTTTTCTCAAGTTAGATGTGGGCTGAAATATCCATGTTTGAGCAGTCAGAATTTAAGAGCTGGATGACAAAGCTACTGTTTTTCAAAGTCCGTACACTAAACACTCATGCAGCTGCTCCCCCCAAAATGAGTGATTTTGATTGCCCCGTGCAGGCTTTGTGTGTGGTCATGTGACTACCTTGTGCCGTCTGCTTGGTGAATTTGAATCAAATGACACCAGTGATCATGTTGGATTGTCGCAACGGCGCCCTATGCAGAAGTCGAAGTCTAAGAATAGATCGTCGACGCAATAATGGATAAATAAAAGTAGCGAGAGGCATGTCGATCATGGTAACGGAGTAAAAGTATCGATAAATATAAATATTCAAGTAAAAGTAAAAAGTATGGTGCATTCAAACTACTCTGACAAGTCAAATGTATCCAAAATGTTACTTGAGTAAATGTAACGGAGTAAATGTAACGTGTTACTTCCCACCGCTGCTTGTCAGGTTGCTTATATTTAGTTCCCTGCTTTCTTTCAGTCATTGTTGATGCATTGTCGTCATATCCCGTTTTTCCATCGTCCCACCATGTTTCTTAGTTTTGAGTGTTTCGTTTCAATGTTAATTTGAATTTAGATTTTTGGACTTTGTTAATTTAATGTTTGCTTCCATGATCCTAGTTTGCCTTTGATAATCCTGCACTCCCGCCTTGTGTCCCTGCTTCCGTGCTTGGGTCCTCCACATTTTGCCCCCACACAAACACCTCAAAAACCCAGCCTTGACAGACGTGAGTGAGTTGGTCGACCTGTTCCAGCCATAACAGCTCACTCATCTGGGAAGGCTTTCTACAAGATGATGGAGTGTATCTTTTGGAGTTTTTGCCAATTCATGTACAACTCATTGATTAAGCATCTCAAGATGTCCATATCATGTATGGGCAGATGTTGTTGGTGAATTATGCTAGAAATAAGACTGTAAGGATGAGGACACTTCAGCAGGCAAGGTCTCCTCATGGTCCACCTCCCTTTTGAGAATGGCACCCTCGCTGGTGACTTCACCTCTGCAGTTTGGTGTGTTCATGAGGAACAGAGCGTGGTTGCAGCCTCTAATCAAAGCCAGCTCCACAAACAGACCTTGAACAGGCCGATCATTTCTCTCGTTTCTTTTGTACTTTGTCCTCTATATCATCTATACCTCTTGTCTTCTCCAATGGCCCAAACTGTCACAGACTCCAGCTTTGTCCGGTCTCCCTCAGTTTTTTATTCACATCACGCATTCCTTTGTTGTCCGCTGTGCTCCTCGAAGAACACTGATGATGTTCATGTGTTGCTGATAAAGAGCCTACGGGAGGCCACCCGGATCACACAGCCCATTAAGAATAACAGAAGTCGCACAGGCAACACCAGGTCACCGATGTCAACCCGTGAAGCCAACAGGCCAGTCACTTCCTACACAGGTCGTGCATTATTGATTAATCCTTGCAATTTAGATGAATGCATGATTGTTTCAGGTGTCTATGCATGTCCATGTGTAATGACTCCAAAAACACGCAAAAGGGATCTAGGCCATGAAAAATCATACGCTTCCTCACTGGGAGACTTCAAAAGCAGTCCATCAGGATCAATAGCATGTAACAATATCTTGTATTTGCTTCATAGCTCTTGTCATTTCCTCCTTCTGATTAATTAGAATTTGATTGGAGCTAGAGACACGTGCTCCAGCATCCCCTATATAGCAGCCTTTATTTGCTTGCTAGCTGCTTTCATTTTAAACCATTCTGTCATTTTGACTGACACCTGTAGCTTCATCTCTCGCTTTAAATGCCCCTTCCAGTGTTTTATGTTGGTTGTGACCTGGCCATGGAAAAGTTGGAAAGAGACAGCAGCTGTTTTGTTACGGCTCAGCACAGGACTGAGAATAGAAAGACCTCGGGGGTTGTCCCAAGACAGGGGTGACAAAGGGAAAGGGGGGACCTTGTGGCTAAATTGGGGAGGGAAATGCTTTCTGCACCTTGTAACGACTCCATAATGAACGTTCACTGTGAGATGTATGATGTGTCCGAGTTGCGAGATCCTCCTCGACAGGAATTGCACACAGGATTTTTTTTTAGATGTCTTTGATGAGTTTTTAATATGAATTCCAAAATGCAAGTTGATCTTTCGGGGAATTGGACTCAAAACAACATGTACACTGCTCATATTTCAGGTCTATTATTGTTAACATCGATATGCATTTAGCAATGGTCACTCGAGCCAGAAATAAGAGCCAGGAAACATTTTCATTGTTTGAATAGATTCATGGGAAAGGTGTGGAGAACTGATGCATTATGGGTTCGTTTTTAAAGACAAAGATTAATAGCACTCTCTCTGCATATTTTTATATTTAGACAGTCATTAGGCTGCGTTTGTACTGCTCCCGATTAATTATTATTCCTGTTGTGTGTTTACTTACCTAACTAGCAAAGGTTAGAAAAGTGGTTTATGTCTTTGGTGCTTTCAGCTGTTTCTGGCACTGCTTCACCTGTTTGAGTATCTCACAGAAACACGGCTTGGCCACATACCAGCTTGATGACAAACCCGGATCAATGGCTCTGACAACGCATCGCTGAGACGCAACAATAAATAAATCGGGAAATACTTAGAGGCTCCACATGTTTCTCCACAAAACAAGTTTAATCCCACAAATGTATGTATGGAATGGCCAAAAAATATGAACTTTTTGCGTGACCATTGACTAAAGTGGAGCCAAAAGACATAACACTGAAAGACTGCGACCCAATTGTGTGCCAGTGCCATTTTTAAGATTTCCATGATACATTAAACATTGTGTTCGTATCAATCCCGACTTGGTGTGTTAACGCGGTTGTAGCATCTGTGAAAATGCAGCCATCTGTTGCATGTAAAGGTTCCAACATAACTTCCTGTCACCTTAGTTCAAAATCCCGCAAGATTTTTGATTCAACCTTTCTAAAAGCTGTGGGAATGTAGAGTATGACAGATCTCCTATGAACCATTGCAAATCCTGCTGCAATAGAATGAAAAGTACAAGAAGATATACAGCAAGAGCATTCCTTGAATTTTGAAAGTCCACATGCCAACAGTATATCACATGTCTTGACTTCAAAAAACTCAATTCAACTCCTCAAAACATCAATCGTCAGGTGCATCAGCTTTTCTTGAAGCCTCCCTGGAACTAATACCACCTTTATCGACCAGCACAGTACCAGCTGTAGCTCAAGTTGCCTACTCTGACGGAAAATCGCTCACAGAATTCAAATTAAATCACGCCATTCCTGTTTGGGAAAAAAATTTTATTCGCTGCAAGGAAAAATTGTTTGTAATTTGTATTATAGGCAGCACGGTGGGCGACTGGTTAGAGCATCTGCCTCTCAGTTCTGAGGACCGGGGTTCCATCCCTGGCCCTGCCTGTGTGTAGTTTGCATGTTCGCTCCGTGCCTGCGTGGGTTTTTTCCGGGCACTCCGGTTTCCTCCCACATCCCAAAAACTTGCATGGTAGGTTAATTGACAACTCTAAATTGCCCTTAGGTTTGAATGTGAGTGTGAATGGTTGTTTGTTTGTATGTGCCCTGCGATTGGCTGGCAACCGGTTCAGGGTCTACCCCGCCTCCTGCCCGATGATAGCTGGGATTGGCTCTAGCACTCCCGCGACCCTTGTGATGATAAGCGGCTCAGAAAATGGATGGATGGATGGATGTATTTTATGCAATACATTTTATGTTATTCAACTCCAACTTCCAACCAAAAATCTCCCACCAGTTTACAAAAACACAGGGTCTTGGGTTATTTAATGTGTTTGAAAATAAGGTATTAGGAATTTATGTTGGGCAGTTGACAGACCGTTAGAGAGGCTAATATAAAGCATATAAATGATCTTATGTGATTACATAGCCATAAGTGCGGCGATTAAAAATGTGTGCCTTGTAATTTTATTTAAAAAAATAAGTGATTCATCCAAACTTACTGCATTTTGGATGGCTGTAAAGCTATTATCGGAGTCATTGTTCTTCCTTTGTTTCAAGATCAATTGCTAAATAGTGAGCGGATAGGCCATTGAGGTGGTCCATATGGCGGCATAAAGGTGGAAGGTGGAGGGCTTGTGACTCACTGGAGGATGTAGAGGAAACCAGACAAAAGCTCAGTCAGCAGGCCTTCAGCCTCCCAAAACCTCAATGGAGGAATGGCTGGTCCCCTGCTGAGACTAGTTGCCTGTACGCTCTCAAGACACAGTCTGATCTGTGGAAACTGGCCACAACGCCATAATATGTCCAGCCATCCATAGACCCACCCCGGGTCATCTGTTCTCTTTTCTAAATAGTTGAAGAATGCTCAGCGCTTTATTGACGTGACAGAATTCTAGTTTCATCATCATCAATATTCATGTTTGTTTTGCTGGAAGATTTGCCATTTGACATTGGATGTCGTTTTGGCTGTTTACATGACAATAGGCATTTTAGAGCTTTGAAGTTTTTCAAAAAGGCACCACCATCTACATCTATAGTGTGGTGCAAAAGTATTTCCCCCTTCTCAAATTCTTAGATTTTTGCATAGGTTCCCTACATTAATGTTAAAGATCACCAACCAAATATAAATATCAGACAAATATAACCCAAGTGAACTTATAATGTTGTTTTTAAATGGTGATTTAATTTATTAAGGGGTGAAAAAACTATTCAAAGTTACCTGGCCCTGTGTGAAAAAGTAATTACCCCCCTTGTGAAATCGGGAATTCATTGTGGCTGATCACACCCAAGCCTGATTACCTCTAGAACGGTTTAAACAAGAAATCACTTAAACAGAATCTGTCCTGACAAAATCAAGTTGGACAAAAGATCTAAAAAAGCTGCAACAAAATGATACGATCCAAGGAAATTCCAGAACAATCGAGAAATAAAGTAATTGACATCTATCAGTCTGAAAAGGGGTACAAAAGCCATTTCTAAAGCTTTAGGATTTCAGCGAACAATAGGGAGAGTCATTAACCTCAAATGGAGAAATTATAGAACAGTGGTGAACCGTCCCAGTAGTGGCCGTCTTACAAAGATTACCCCGAGAGAACAGCAATGACTCATCCAAGAGGCCACAAAGGAATTTAGGACAACTTCTGAAGAACTGCAGGCCTCCCTTGCCTCAGTTAAGGTCAGTGTTCATGACACAACAATAAGGACGAGACTGTGCAAAAATGGCATCCATGGCACAGTTCCAAGGCAAAAACCACTGCTGACCAAAAAGAACATAAAGGCTCATCTTACTTTTGCAAAAAAAAAAAAAAAACATCTGAATGATTCCCAAGACTTTAGGGAGAATATTATATGGTCTGCCGAGATGAAAGTTGAGCTTTTTTTAGGCTGTGTGTCTCGTTGCATTTGGCCAAAATGCAGCACAACATTTCAGAAAAAGAATATCAGACCAATATTCAAACATGGTGGTGGAAGTGTGATGGTCTTGGACTGATTTTCCCATTCAGGACCTTGACAACTTGCTGTGATTGATGGAACCAGGAATTCTGCTATTTAATAGAAAACCCTGAAGGAAAATGTTCAGTCATCATTTTGCGACCTCAAGCTGAAGTGGACTTCAGCTTAGGTTCTACAGCAGTATAACGATCCAAAACACACTAGCAATTCAACTTCTAAATGACTTTAAAAACAAAATGAACGTTTTGGGGTGGCCTAGTCAAAGCCTAGACTTGAATCTCATTGAAATGCAGTGGCATGACCTTAAAAAGGCCGTTCAGGCTCGTAAGCCCTCCATATTTGCTGAATTCAAACAATTCTGCAAGGAAGAGTGAGCCAAAATATCTCCACAGAGATGTGAAAGACTCTTTACCAGTGATAGAAAACACTTGATTTAAGTTGTTGCTGCTGAGGATGGCCCAACCAGTTATTACGTTTAGGGGGCTATTACTTTTCCATGCATGGCCAAGTAACTGAATTTTTTTTTCCCTTAATAATCACTGGGGCGGCACGGTGGACGACTGGTTAGAGCGTCTGCCACACAGTTCTGAGGACCTGGGTTCAATCCCCGGCCCCGCCTATGTGGAGTTTGCATGTTCTCCCCGTGCCTGCGTGGGTTTTCTCCGGGCACTCCAGTTTCCTCCCACATCCCAAGAACATGCATGGTAGGTTAATTGAAGACTCTAAATTGCCCATAGGTGTGAATGTGATTGTGGATGGTTGTTTGTTTGTATGTGCCCTGCGATTGGCTGGCAACCAGTTCAGGATGTACCCCGCCTCCTGCCCGAAGATAGCTGGGATAGGCTCCAGCACTGGATGGAAGTTCACTTGGGTTATATTTGTCTGATATTTACATTTAATGATCTTAAAGATTAAAGTGGGGAAACTATGCAAAAATATAAGATTTTGAAAAGGGGGGCAATACATTTTCACAGCACTGTAAATGCTGAAAATAGTTAAAATGGTTATCTTGTGTTCAGTCTAGGAATGTGCGTGTGTCTACATCACAGTCATAACAAACATGGTAGATCACATAGTTCTTGTAGCTTTTATGTCTTAAACGCATCTGCAGCAATAATTTACATTTACTCTGTTGCTATAACGGAATCGCATACTTACATAAATCAAATTCTAAACCCATACATACGCAGACAGCACTTTTACAGAAGACCTGGGAGGACAATCAATTGGTCCACATGTTATTGTTACTTTAATACTGGTCTGGCAAGCATATTACTTTATAGGTTTTTGGTGTGTGTTTGTGTTGATTCTTGTAAATGGGAATGATTTGGACAATGTTCTCTATATATAAAACCTTTCCAAAAAGTTAAAACCCCCCTTTTTTTTTTTTTAAGTTTTATGTTCCAACTTTTGGTCGTTGCAATATAAACATCCTGCATTAGTTAAGCCTTGAAAATGTCAATGTAACAGTGTTTAAGAGAAAAGGTGGATCAAAATTGGCCGAGATAAACATTCAATAAACTCCAGATTTCTCAGGTCCTACAAATAAATTCCTCGGGACAGCTGCTGAGCCTTTTGATGGCCAGAGATAAAATCAACACGTGTTTTACACTTGGATTCAGAAGCAGTCTCATGGTGCTGCATCGAGAGTACAGCAAGACTGCATGACTGATGCAAAGTGCAGGAGATAGGGCCCCTGGAGTGAGACCTCCTGAAACACACAGCCAGATTGGCAACAGAGCTCAACCCTGAAACTTATGTCAAATCCAAAGACAAATATCAGAGGGGCATTCCTCCACCATGCCACATATAAATACTGCATTGCCAAACACTGAATAACGGAAAGGCCTGTTTCCACAAATCAGTGCATATTTTTTCAGTTTGGTAGAATATGTTTCCATTATAAAGGGTCCCACTTGGGACGCTTTCTTTTGGGGTTGGGCAGTTTGTGTTGCTGACTTTCTGATACCGTAAGCATGAAAGCTGCTACTGCTGCGTTTGTTGTTGTTGTTGTTGTTTGTGAATTTAATATTTCGTTGATTATCAAGTGTCATAGTCTGACTAAATGTGTCTTGTTGTAAGTTATTTCATTCATTAATTCAAGTTGGTTAATTGATCCTTGAGTCATACTAGCTACTCACCAAATTTGATCAAAATGTGTTAACAATGATTTGAGTTTCAAAAATGTTGCGATTCCAGGTCCAGTTCCAATTTAACCTTAAACACACCCACACAGTCAATTTTTTTGAAATCAATTTGCAACTCTGTCTGAGAGTTGATCGATCCTGATCCAAATCCAGATTCTAGATTATATTCCAGATCCGAATGGTGATCACAGGGGAATCAATTCATCGTTGGTTCATCCTGACACGACACAACAAATTTTGTCCAAATCCAGTGACAATTGGTAACAATTGATACAAACAGAAACAGATACATGGCCTCTACTGTTGCTGGAGCTAAAAAAGGAGTCACAGTGAGCAAATATGTTGTTATAAAACCAAATATGCAGTGCGGTTTCACTTTTAAAGAGGTTATCAAACTATTTATGCAAAGGAACCCTGGCAGTGGGACAAGAAGTGAGTGTTTAATACCGGGAAGATGCCTCAACTTGCAGTTTATGTAACTTCGTGCTAATGTCCATTCACCCCAACAATAGGAAGTAAATTTTGCTATGTAGCAGATATTCTGACATTTTGTTCACGATCTGTCACAGTGGGGTGATGAAAAGCATCCCGCAGTGGTTTGTTTGCTCCACATGACATAACACACACATTTGTTTGCACATTCTTGAGAAAGGGATAGAAATCCATATGTAAATATAGTATTGCATGTTAACATGTATTCTGATAACAGTGCATACTGTATAAATAATGAGCTTGAACACAATAACAGAGCAACAAGGTAAGAAAATAGAATATTATTCAATGACCAAGTGATTTGAAGCCAAGAGCATACTTGTCACTTAATTAATGTAAACAAGCAACAAGTGCAGTGAAGGCCTGGCAAAGCGGGGAGTGATTAAACTTTGTTCATTCTGTCTCATTTTTTTGAGTCTGTCTCGCACATGTCTGCAGCTTTCTATTGTCGCCTGTGAGATAAGTCAACATGTGTCCATTCAACTGTCAGCTGATGCTGCTTGTGTATTCATCCTCACCGTTCCACTGGTTTCCATGGCCTCTTCTGAGTTTGAAATCCAAAATTCAGACAACTTCAAAGTGTCCAGAAGAAACATAGTTTTAAATCCTGTATTGCTACTATCATTATACTGGACAGTCTCGTACATTGAAATGAATTACACTTTTTTTTTTTAAACAACACTGCAGCATTTGATTTTTTGAAACTATTATTCTATTGTCTATTTCCATGTACATTTCAGGTACTGTATGATATGGCTGTGTTTTTACACTGATAGAATGCTTTAAACAACTTGCTTTGACAGATGCCTGAATTGCAGGTAAATGACTCCACAAGTGTCAACATAGAAGTCAATAGTAATACGTAAATAAACGTTACATACAGTTTAGTAGACCTGGGATGACTTTTCCTCCATTGATTCAAATGAGGATAACGTCCACATTACTCCACTAGCCGCCATCAGCGATTATTCCACTTGTTTAAGTGTCTGTGCTTTTGATGTATAGCTTTTTACTGTGGGTGCTTCCTTGAGTTGTTTAGCCAGATCCAGGTGTATAGAGGTCACCAATCAGTGTATTTCGATGAGGTCAAGCTCGGATTGACTAGGTACAGCCGATCTCTGCGTGTACACTGCACTCACATTGGCACATATCCGAAACGTATCAGATTTGTATCTACATTTGGAGGAGGCCTGATTCCGATCTGAAGAAATCCAATTCCATGCATTTTTTTTAATGCGGCTGTGATAAAAAATCTAATTCACGATTCATCCTACGACTGACAGGAACATGCGTAGAACAGCAATGACATTAAAAATCACCATGTCTGTGACCACGTGATTTGTGTTGTGTGTTCGTGTTTTGGCAGCATTGGAATTCTCAATGTGAAGCTAACGCAAGAGCCAAAACCCATTAATATTTGCATCCCAAATCTCTCCATTAGGAATAAACTCAACACACACAATGTATTAACGTAATACGCAAGCCCACGTGTATACTCTGGAGTGTTTGCTCAGAAGATGAAAGTCAAATGTCTGGAAACAGACTTCACATCTGCATGCTGTTAAACACTCTAATGATACTGGCAGCAACATCCACACACACACACACGCAGACCTCTTCATATGAAGTGTACAGCAGGCTGTGTCTAGGAAATTGTTTCGAGATTTTCTCAAACAGAGAGTAGCAGTGGTGCCTTACGCGTAGTCGGGGGGGGTTTGTGTTTGCGTTGCAGCACGGGTGTTTTTTCTTCATCACTCTTGTCTATTTTTTGAGACGGTCGCTCAATGTAACCGAACACTTCACCTTCATGTGAATCGGCTCCAGTTACACGCTTAACTTTAAAATAATTTGGCCTAATGAAGACCCCGAGACAAGACAAACCATGACTGAAAACAAACTTAAGCGTCAAAATGTCTCCTGCTTTTTCTTAACATATATGTTGAAAATAAACAAGTTGTGTTCAAGTTACAGTCCTTAAGGAGTATGCTTTGTGTTGAGAAGAATGCATATCAGTGATGCCTGACTGTTACAAGAATTTTTAATTTTACAAGTGAAAAGTGTCATCTATCCATTCATTCTCAACACCGGTTATGGAGCCTGTCCCAGCTGTCCTCAGGTGGAAGGCGGACTACACCCTAAACTGGTCGCCAGTCAGTTGCAGGTCACATTCAGACACGGACAATCAGTCGCACTCACATTCACACCGTCGCTGAGTGGGAACTGAACCCACGCTGCCTGCACCGTAGTCAGGCAAATGTACCACTACGCCATCAACGACAGGAAACAGTGTTATGGGAAAAAACCTAAAATTTAAAAATGAAGTAAAACTGCCACGTAAACGCAAAAATCCGAGATCAGCAGTCGCTCTAGCCATATTTTAATCGTAAATATTTGTTAAAAACACTTCTGGCAACTTGACAAGGGCATCATCAGTAAAATGTAAGTTTATGCTTAGAGAATTGTTTATTTGAGTGAAGTTATGACTTTTTCTTGTAATGGTAAGAATTTATTACAAAATGATGGCTTTTATCTTGTATTTATGACTATTCTCATACAATTATGGATTATCTTGTCATTATCTTTTTTTCTATTTTATGATTTTATGTCATATTAGGACTTCATTGTAATAAAATTATGACTTTTTTCTTTTCGCATGACTTTCTTTACATATTACAACTTGTCTTATATTTGTAACTATTCTCATCCAATTATGACTTTGTACATTGACTTTTTTTCCCTGATAAATTATGGTTTTATGTAATTATTAATTATCCTCACTTAACCTACACCACATGTTTTTCTAATGTGGGAGAAAACCCACATAGGCGCGGGGAGACCATGCAAACTCCACACAGGGAAGGCTGGATTTGAACCCGGATCCCCAGAACTGTGAGGCAAATGTTGCTCACATTGGTTAGCCGTAGTTCTTCCGGGTACATCACACGACTACCCCGGTTGACCACTATTCCTCATATGCGTTATGGCCAGGGAAGACGAAACGTGAACAGCGGGAGGATTTGGGCACTTTTGAGAGAAACACAAAGCTTAAAATAACAATAATAAATCACAACATCGACAATTAAATTGATGGTCAACGATTTTGATCATCGAAGGAATCGTGAGTCGTCGAATAATCTTGGCAGCCCCACAGCTAATTGTTTGATGCAAAATTGAACTTATTTCTTGGCCTCATTGACTCCTTCCACGAGGTTATCAACAAAAGAACCGGAAATACTACATTTGGGCTCACTATGTTACTGTATTTTAATGTTGATCATTATGGTGGTACCTGAAGAGCCAAGTATTTTTTTTAGGCAGTACCTGGTGTAAAAGGTGTGAGAATCTTTTGCACTAAGGCAGCTTTGGAGACTCGTCAGGAAAAAAAAACGTCAGTTTAGTGTTTGCGTGCGTATCCACGGCGCGTGAGTTTACTTATACTGGAAACAAGGATATCGGCTACCAAAATAAAACATCTCCCTTAAAAAAATATTTTTTTTTTAAAGGCAAATAATTGCCAGCCTTGGACATAAATCTATTTAAATATGTCCGTTGCTGTTATGTATTTCTTTTGACAATTTGTATTTCACACTTCCTCTCTTAAATGACTTCCACTTTCAATTAACTCCTTTAGTGGCTCAAATTGTGTTTTATTTTGACATCTGCACCGGAATTGCTCTTTTCTCTCTCGCTTGGGAAGGTGGACCGCAGACTGATGCGCAATTTAACGGGGCGCAGCTGCAACTTGGTCCTCCACAAGTCTTCTTGACTTACTCTGAGCAGGATAAGACACGATGGACGTCAAGTTGCTCGCAGTCGTGGCTGCGCTCACACTGCTGACATATGCGCCACCTTCGCAAGGTTAGAACAAAATTTCGCTCTGTTTGTGATTCATTTATTGTTCAAATGTGTGTGTGTGCATGTGTGGTGTGATTGTTCCAAGCACTTTTGAAGGTAGTACGGTACGACGCTGTGTTAGAATACAGTTTAAATCAACATTCAGTAATATTATTACTTCTCTGAAATCGTTCTAATTGTGCGTAAAATGTGATTGCATTTGTGGAAAATTTGAATTCAAAAGCAGTTAAAAAATTATTGTAGTAATGTTACACAGCCTTGCATTACTTGATTTAAAACACGTTTGGCTTCCTTTAGTAAAAAAAATAAATAAATAAATAAAGTGCAGGTTTTTTTTTATGGGTCGTGCGTAAATCACCAGGAGGTTGCGCACGTATGTGTGTGGTTCTTGGCTGTGGAAAGTTCCCTGGCGCTATGCAGATCAACGTGTTTATTTGTTTTTCCACTTTGTTTATGCTTGAATTAGTCCCAAATGAGCATCATAGAAACGACCTCAGCTAGTTTGCATGGCGACATCAGAAAGCTGCACGTTCTTTCTCATGCAAATGTGGGATCAGGTGTAAAAAAATAATTAGAATGGGGCTTAATCTGCCCACAAGTACTCTCGCCACATGTTTTTTGTTTGGGTTTTTTTCGTCTTTTTTGGGCCTCATTATTGACAGAGTTTCTTGAATGTAAGTTCATTTATTAAACACTTTGGTTTGGGTTTCCTGAACAGAGCCCCGTTTACTTTTCGTCATGAATCAACCGTGACCACAGTTTGCACAAGAGATTGGAACTGTATAAGCATGCACGTCCATCATGGATCAACCGCAGTACCAGGAGAACAAAAAAAATACAGCCTTTCTCTTCATAAAGTTTTGGTATTCCCATTGTGTGCCTCGATGTGAACGCAACTTTATGCCATTTAATTGCATGCAAAGACTGCATTTGTATAGCTCATCGTAAATATACAGTATGTGTTGAATTGTAATGCTATGCATCATATTGGATGCATGTTGTTTCAAAAGTCATCTGGGGTAGTTTCCAGCCCCTGAGAGGATATGCAATGTAGAACATTGATTTAGTGACGTCTAACATTTGTGGAGCTATATGAAATTGTTGTTTTCCTTCTGGGATCAATTGTATTCACAGTTGTTTGTCTGCTGCAGAACAACGGTCAGTTTTATTTGGTGCAGGTCATCTTTTCAATGAATGTTGATAAAAATGTTTAAAATATCATGTCAATGGATCAAAAGGTTGGTAAAAGTGTAAATGGTTTCTGCTTTAGTTTTCTCACTCATCGAGAATAATTCTGACTTTTATTTGTAAATTTCAGAATTTGTTCTAATAATGTGACTTTACTATATTTTTGTCATAATAGCATCATTTTGCCTGTTGGAAAAAGTTTTTGCGACATCAGCATGGTCCAAAATGATGATATTGATGTTGCACATTTGACTTACTGTCAATGGATTTAAAGCACTTGGGCTGCTCCGTTCTTAAATTGAGCATTTGCATGATCCAAAGTCCTGTAATACTGTATATATTGCATTATATTTTGGCCATATTTTTTTCTGAAATTGGAAAATTAAGGTGTCGTTATTATATTTGATCCTTTTTTTCCTCATTAAATAATTGAAGAGGTTTATTGATGCATTGTTAAAAAATAACATAAATTCAACATTTTGTATTGTTTTATCAACCAATTGGTTAAACAATTTCATTATGTTAAATATATATATCAGTCACACCGTTTTAAAAAGAGTGAATTATTTTGTTGTTAAAATAAACTATAATTTACTAAGTGGTACATTTGTCTTGTTTTGGTGCAGGCAAGGTGGCTTCAGTTTCCACCCATTGACTGTGTGCACGAGAGAGTGAACAGTTGTCTGTCTCTACATGTGCCCTGTGAGTGACTGGCGACCAGTCCAGGGTGTAGTCCGCCTTTTGCCTGAAATCAGCTAGAATAGGCTAAAGCTCCTCGCGACCCTGAGTAGGATAAGCGCTACAGCTAATGGAGAGATGGATGCAAAAGTAACTATTTTACATACACACTATTTTTCTCATGCCTCATCTACGTATGGGCTGGCCCATCTGCCTAAAACGCAAGAGTTTTTCCACCCTTGATTTAGAGGTTGATGAAAATGTTATTAACCAACTTGTCTGCTATAGGTAGAACAACACACTATAGCAGTTCTACAGATAGTATATTGGTCCAGAGGGACAATTTATTTTCTTTAACTGTAATTCAATTACTCTGTGTTGGAATGCGTGAGAAAATCCAACAACTGTCCGATGGGATACATTGTGGTTATCTACCACCGGCAAGTTGAAGTCGGTCTTATATTTTTCGTCAACATTGTAACCAATTCATGGGAAAGCCATGCTACAGTATTGTGGTCACAGTGTGGTCCACTGTTTAAATACATTTGTTTCACTGTGACGTCTTTGTGAATATATTTCATCAGATATTCATACTTATTCCTTTCTTTGCCCCACAGCCAAGCCCATCAGTCTGGTGGAGAGATGCTACTGTCGTTCAACAGTCAACAGCCTCCCTCGAGGATACATACGAGAGCTCCGCTTCATCCATACGCCCAACTGCCCCTTCCAAGTCATGTGAGTGCATTTACTTTTTTTGTTTTTTTTTAAATTTCCTACGGGCATCCGTATTAGAGTTTTTATACCCCGCTCTTAAAAAGTTTTAATAGGGTTCCTCCTTGTCGGACATTTCTCACCATCAATCTCAGGGAGGTGACAGACAGGAGAAAAGAGTTGGGCATGCATGTGTGCGGACACGCCCCTCTGTGACTGGCGCTCCCACACATTGGCAGACCGAGCCCACCGAAGCGTGGGGAAGGAAGTGTCAGTCAGTTGGAACGTGGGCGCACCACTTCTGGTTTGCTAATGTGTTCCCAATAAAGGGTACCTTTGTAAATATACAGCACGTTTAATAGGGTGTTATTACAATATTAATCATGCGCAGATAAACATGGGTTAACAGTACAATTATATGTGATGGACAGGAGGAACCAGTTAACAAGAAAAATATACCAAACAGACACAAAAGAAGAAAAACCATGAACTTTAGACAAGCAGAAGGATGACTGAGATTAAGTCCTCCCCAGCCATGTTGCGGTTCATCTTTCATGCCAATGCATCGCGCAACCAGACCACAAAAAAAAAAAAAAAAAAATCAGCACTCCGACAGAATAAAGGGATTACAACAGAGAGAACGGTAAAACATAAACACAATGAAAGCACGCATTCAAGAGCTTCTGTCGGCCACATCTCACACTCAGACACTCACATGCAGACTCGGCGACATCACACAGCACCCAATCAGGCCCACCTCTTAAGGGCACATATCTAACAAACAGACACTATAATGTGTGCAGTATTTTCTATATATACTATGTTGGCCATTAGTTTTTATGTTGCAGTGACGTTCAAAAGTGTATTGCGGCCCGGGGCACACAACGGTGGTGATGCTCCTCGCTGAAATCTACTCATCAATGAAGGGGTGGATGGGTGCAGACGGGAAAATTTTACCGTTGTCGACAGGATTGTTAGACAAACGGTATTCTCGGCTAAAAAAAAATCAAATAAATATATACATGTATATACCGGTATATCATCGCTGTAATGCTTTATTAGTGATAGAGCAAAAGGTTTAGCATGATAAAAAAAGACTGACTTTAGTATAGTGCCCTACCCGTTGCATTTGCTCATTTGCTGTTCTGCATTTCGAAAAAGAATATTTACAGCGACAGACAAAATAATGCATGTGTTTGATGAAGGCTGTCCTAAACTAACACAGTGGTGCTAAATTCCCTTTGTTTGATATCAGTGTGTCACTCTTTCATCTCACACTGAGGTCTGTTTTCTTTTCTCGTAAATAGTGCCAAGCTGAAGACAAACAAGGAGGTGTGTGTGAACCCCGAAATCCGATGGCTGCAGCAGTACCTGAAGAACGCCATCAAAAAGTAAGTTCGTCTAAATACGTGCTGTCAGCTCATGTCAAACTTCTACGTCTGGCTCTTTCTCCCAATTCGCTTCCCTTCACTATTGAGATTCTAAGTAAGCAGGATTGGGATGCAGAAGAAGAAATGCGCATACTAATCTGCTGAATGGACCGTTGTGAGAGTAAAGGCCACATTGCATCACGTGACCGACGAATTGGCCCACGCGGCCACTCTGCGTCGCTTGACGCGCGCACAGCAAAAATTGTGCTGCGCGTCGAACGCCGCAGAGATCATCTCTCTTGATTGGTCCATTTTAGTCACATGCTGTGATGACGTACTCAGCGTGCCCCTTGGTTCTACATACCATCTCGATCGAGTTTGCAGCATAATTAAACGTATCATCTGGTCATCTAGGTCCATTTGTTCTACCGGAAACGGCCAAAAAAATTGCAGAGGAAACGCCACCCTGTGGTGTCCTAGCCAATACCAGCCGTAGAGACACCCCCGACTTGGAGGTGAACTGCAGTACATTTTCAAAACTGCACGCGTGGGTTGCACTCGAATATAAAGGCAAACTGTGCGCGGGACAGCCGCAGTGACGTCAGCGCGGTCGCCATCCGCGCGAGTATAAAGAAGCCTTAACACCTCTTAATGGTTCTGTTTAGTGATGAACATGGGGTCAAAATATGCTAGTATATGACTAGTGTCACACACAAACTGAATTTAAAAAAATAATAATATCATTGTTATCATCATCATAATAATACATTTTATTTACAGGGTGAAAAGGAGATACACAGCATTTAAAATTAGTTTTTTGATTTGATCACTTTTTCATTTGGTGAAAGTGAAAGTTCTGCGGGGTGTGTGACCATTTTTAAGCCTGATTTCATATACTTGGTGATTTTTTCATTAATACAAATTTGGCAGGCTTTTTAACAACACTTTTCGTGATGATTTGATTGGCTGAGTCGTGTCATGTGGGAGGAGTTTAATGCACAGAATGTTCTATGTATTTCCTGTGTGCACACATTTCCACTGCAGTAACCATGGTGCTTATTCAAACCGGGCCACAATTAGGGGGGGGGGGGGAATGGTGTTGACCTTGCGTACATCGTAAAGGTTGCTATGATATCAACGCAAAAAATTACTAATATGAGTCTATTACAAAGATGAATATACAATCCTGACCCCCATCCATCCATGTAATGATATTGTACATCACTCCTATTAGTGGCGGGGAGAGTCAAAGGCTACCTTGCTGTGTTGACAGTTGATGACTTTCGGGGTCCTCATGCACACTGAGCCCCCACTGACAGATGGACAAGACAAGCGCAGTCATATTGTCTGTCTCAAAAGCCGCTTGAACGGTTCAGGCTTGTGTGTGTCGCCGACGAGGTGTGACCGCTCGTCCGCATAACAACACAGCTCATGTAAACGGTGCTCGTTTGCAGTGGATTTAATGTTTCCAACTACGGTGCCGGGGGAGGTATACCCGCTCCGTTGCAGTAGTAATACGTGCACAATGGATTGCAATGCTGCGCTTAAACCAGACAATGATTTCCTTTATACATCACTTTCAATAAGAATAACGTTTGAAAATGTATGATGTCATTAACCTCGTTACTGTTTATATGCTGTTTTTGTATCACTGTAAAACAAATTCAGAAGTACAAGTGCAAGATAATGAAATGTACATTGATGACAAGCGAGGACTTTGCCTTGAAAAGTAAGCGTTATGACTGAAAGTAATATGACAAAATACAAGATGTAGCAAACTTAATATTCACTAATGGTTGCCACTGCGGACAAATAATATGGAAATTGCGACTGTTTTTTTTTTTTTGGAGAAAGGCCACTTTTCTCTCGAGCAATAGCCCATGTATTATATCTTTATGCCATATCGAGTGTCTTTTAAAGTTTAAAAAAAAAAAAAAAAAAAAAAAAAAAAAAAAATCATGTAGTGCCCCGAATATACATTTTTTGAAAAATCTCTATAAAACCAAGTCACGGTTAATATACTGTATATCTAGTGTAGACAAACTTTGTCTAAGCTCTATTTTAGTATAAATGTGTGTGTCTTAATTTACCTATATGATTACATTTATTGATAATTTGTCAAAAACTGCTTCATCTATTAAAACACATTACATGAATGTTATAAAATAATGATGCTCCTAATGTAATGTATAAATACATTCATTGCTTTATGACAATGATTTTAATCTCATCTCTCTTTTGTCTTCCAGGATGAAAAAGTCCAAGCAGGTTAACTAAAGTGTCTACTAAGATCCTTCTAAGCCATCATTGAGGATATGGACCATCATCACATATATATACTGTTTATATAAATACAGTATATACTGTATATGTTGCATAGTCATCAAAATGCTATGTTGTAGAGCACTTACTGTATCATGGCTCCCTTGCTGCAGTCTCTTGCATAGAATCAACGCATTATCATCACCACCACCATTGTCGCTTAGATCATAGATTCTATTTGTGCAAAGTGCAATTATATCTGTGTTTGGTCTCCTAACAATAATGTATGTGCTTGTTTTGTACTTTATCAGAAAAGGGTTTTTGGGCCCCAAAACATAACGAAAGGCGGTTCACCACAATGTAGTCCATATTTCAAGTTAATTGGCGCCTAGGAATTTCTGTTGGTACCCCACAGACTGAGTATAACATACAGGGTTCTAGTAAAAGTCCCAATTATGATGTTTTTGTAATGGAATTAAGGACTCAAGCATTTCCTGAGGAATACTGCGGTTTTGATAATGTGACCCCCAACATGTATGCTTTAGTTTTCTCACTCATCGAGAATAAGAGGTTTTACAGGTTTAATGGAGTAAAAAAAGTCTGCTATCACAAAGTTGTGTCTACTCCAAACATGAAAAAATGAAGACCCTCAGTGATCTCATTTGTCACCCAAAAATGATAAACTTGATTTGGCTGGATGATCATGTAAACATGGCAGCGATCGCAACAATTTGTACAGCAATTAGGTGTGACATAAATCACACCAGTAGTTATAAAAACAGTTGGGAGATAAAGTCATACATTCAACTGTCATGCAGATAAAAATGCACTTTATATCTGAGCTACTTTTTTTTTTTTTTTCTTTCTTCAACACTAAAACTCTCTTTTTCCATGTTCATATCCTGTTATCTGTGTTCATTTTCATCAATGAATGTTTTGCTCACATGTAACTTTTTCAAATCTGGGAGATGCCAGCTCGTCGATTATATCTCCACGTCGTATGTAAGATTAATGTGATATAAATGTTTTATTTTTGTACTCTTTAATGCATTTAAATGAATGGACTGTACTTTAACAACTGAGCCGTCCGGTCAACATTTTATTGTGAAAAATGTATTCAGTTATTCAGTAAAATTAAATCAAATAAACAGCATGGCTCAGTTTGCAATTTTTCATCGTAAGCTTTAAACACGACACATCCATACACACTGTACAGATGACCTGTGGGCTATCATACAATTATACTTGACAGCTGTAAATTCACTGCAAGAGTGTACTGTACTCAAAGAACACTGAGGGCAATGTAAAGCCTTTCATGTAGAAAATGTGTTTAGATTGCCTGCTTGTTCACAAAGAATTAACTGAACAAGCAGCCGTTAGGAACACATTGGAGCTAAAAGGGATGAACTTTTCACTTTCCTTTGGTGCCATTATGTGTGGCGGAGCGCGGGAGTAGCATGAGTGGCCTACTGAGTGAAACATGGGGGGGCGGTTAAAAGACTCAGAAGTGGCTGTCTGTGAGCCATTTGGAAATTTCCCGATGAACTTTGATATGCATAAGAAGACACGGCAGACGTCTTTTGGTGAGATATACACTGAATTCAATCACTACATGAGCAAATGATGTCAAATTGTGCTGAATGCAGATAATGCAGCGGGGTAGCAAGCAGTATAGGGTATCCTACATTAATGCGAAGATGAACTTTTCACACGCGAGACAGGTTGTCATCACTAACTTTATTCCAGAGTGCACCATTCCTTAAGGTTTCATATTTCGATTAAATTCTTATTTTGTAATTCTGCCTCTTACTTCATAACCTCCATAATCTGTACACGTATGCACTACTGGATTTATGCCTTATCGCATACCGTGGTCGAACACAATCCATATTGATCGACCTCTCATTTCCCCATTGAAAGTAATAAAAGATCCGTTCCAGGGTCAAACTGTGGGGCCTATCCCAGCTGACTTTGGGCGAGAGGTGGGCTACACCCTAGACTGGTCGCAAGCCAGTCACAGAGTACATAAAGACGAACACCCATTCACACTCACCTTCACACCTGGACAATTTAGAGTCTGTCCTCATAATTTTTTTTATAACTTAGTAAACTTGCTTTTTTTAAATTGTAATATTTTTACCTAAAAGTCTAGCATAATGTTGGTTGATGTAATGGCCGGGGTCCATTACAATCCAAAGTGAAGTTGTTGCTAAGTGAGGCAGCTAATGGGGATCTCAATAAAGAATAAAAGGGATCATGTATGCTGATGTCTGGTGTGATGTCATAAATGACAGCGGTTCACACTAGCGCCTATCAGGTATGTTTTTCCCAAAATATTTGGTCAAATTCTAAATTGTAGAACCTTGGTGCTCAGGTTTAAATGTTCCACGGTATGATATTTTCAACTGAATGATTCAGCTGAGATACCATTGCTAAATATATCAATTTTAGCCTCATATTTCAAATGTCCCTCAATGTTTATTTCTCTTTGCACCAAAATTCTTGCCTATGCTTATCGTTCTTGCCCCAGACAGACAAACAAATCCCCTCTAATGCAAAACATTTGCAAGAGATCTTAACTCACCGGAATCACCGCCAACACTCACAGGTTACATTATAAAGGTTGTGTTAGGGTATGGGTAAAACAGATTAAAAGCTTCAACGACATAATTTATTGGCACATTTCTCAAATAATGAAAAAAGAGATGTCAGTGAACATCTGATAGCACTTCCATTACAAAAGGTATTGCCTAAGTGACTAGGCATTTACTAAATAAACAACCAAAAAACAAACAAGATATATCCGAATGTTCTAATAAAGTAGCAACACGCAGCATACCGTGCACTGCCATGACTCTTCTTCTCCTTCCGCATCTACTTAGAGCATTTGAGGTCAACATATCTCTTTATAGAGCCCCATATGATAGATTAAAATTCATCCTGATTTTGACAAATAAGCCTATCTTGAACAGCCTTAAAGATAAACTGATTTTTCAAGTCATATTGTGCCCAGCGAGATGCAAGAACGACGACTGCCAATACCTCGACTGGTTTACAAACCTGATCAAATATAGCACATTTGTGGCTGAAAACTAACTTTTTTTTTTTAACAGGGGCACTCTGTGACGCTCGTGTTGCTAGAGAAATGTCCAGTTATTAGGCTTGCATTATAGTCCTTGACCTTTTGTATGAGTTCTTACTGAATTATCGGCAGAACAGATCGACAGCTCTCCCTCCCTACACCGAGAAGAAAAGATTGAACCCTACCCCCCACCCCCCGCTCCCCGCTCGACAATTATAGTTTAAAGAACAAGGTCAGCTACTGCATGGCAGACGCTTGGCTGCCACGTGGAATTGATATAGGCCTTTTCCACTTCCTAAATTCTCTGGCACCCAAAGAATGTGAACTGTAAAAAAGAACAAATACAATAAATGTTAAAATAATGCCACATCAAGTATTAACATCGATTGAATAGCAACTCAACTGCTTGAAGGCCATTCTATGAATCTACCCACAAGCCATTTCTAATACTTTGTATATGAATTGCTAACAAAGTTGTTAGTATATTTATTTGTACAGAATTGATTGAATCTCTAGCAATTGACTGGTGACCAGTCAAAAAGTCAGCTGGGATAGCCTCCAGGTCGCCTGTGACCCTAATGAGGACAAGTGCTATAGAAAAAGGATGGATAGATGCAATCGCATTCCTGCTCACAGGATAATGCCGTCCTTCCCTAGTCCAGCACGATCAAGACACATTTTCTTTTCACTTTTTTTTACCGATTTTACATACTAAGACTTGTAAAGTGCATGTGTGTGTGTCTTTGAATATGTACCACCAGTGTCTGTTCTGTCTCAACCAGAACTGGCCACCCTCTATGTCCCCTTTCTGCAACTGTGGTTATTTACTCCCATTCCCCATCCCAACTCCCCTTATCGAAGACCATGCTGCAGCCTTGGGCCATGCTATGTACTAACACAACCTCCCCAAGAGGAACATTAGTCAAAACCGCGCTATTCTCATATCAGATGACCCGTAGCGCCTTTTACCCAGTGCTGCATACTCTTTGCTCTTAAAAAAAAAAAAAAAACTCATTTCAAGTAATGACTTTCAAATGACCTGTTGATTGCGGCGGGTGTGCCTGCTTTTTAATTACTTTAACACTGACTCTAACCCGCAGGCTCATTAATCATAATTATGACAATATTAGTCAGCCAAACGTGTTTGTTGCTGCGACGGATGTTGAAAGTGACCAACACGTGGTGAGTAATAACAGCAGCATGTGTGTGTCTGTTTGGAAACGAATGGGAGGCTAATAGAGGGGCCTGGATGGGCGTTTGAAATCGCCCTCCTGCAGTCTCGCTACCTTTCATGTGCTAATATTGTCAAGGTTATGAGTCCCAACATCATCCATCTTCACACAGAATTTGAATGAGGGGAAAAAACACATATGCAGCATGAACATGGGGCTGTCCTTACGCACAATACCGCCACCATGGTGCAAATTCTTTCCATGTGATTGGGTTTGCAAATCGAGAAGAAGCAGCAAACTATGCACTTTAGGTACGGATGACACACAAAGGAGTCACACACCCTTGCAGCTGCGGGGTGCCTTCATCTGCGGGGCCCACAGGACTGCAGAAATCACACACTGTGTTCCCCCCAATTGCCATTCCTTCCCAGATTATCAACCACATCCCAATTGGCTGACATATGTGGGGTATCGCCATCGATTGTAAACTGAATGTCTTCTCATGTGCAATGCAGAGTGTCATGTAACACCCATGACCAATGTGTCTGTCCTCAAGTAGAAAGAAACAGCGAGGCCATTATGTAAGGATGGCACTGATAAACTGTACTGGCTTCATCCTCGAGGGACACAATGTGCATGAGAGGGACCCCTCTGTTTGGCTGTGGTGTGACTCATTGCCTGAGCATGTTGTTAGACTGTCTGATGGGTTACGTCATCCAACTCCAATAAATTCAACATTTTCGAGGAACAAAGTGATTAATTTGATTAGATTTTAAAAAATTATTATTATGATTTGTTTTTGCCCAAAATACTTTAGCAAAGAATTCTCCATTTGAGACACGGATGCACAATAGTGATGGACCATGGTACCAACACCTACAGTAAAAAATGAAACTGGAAGAAAATTGCTTTTAGTCTTGTTCTCTGAGCTCTCTTCACAATCTTGATTTTGGAGAGTGTCTGCTGGAAAGTTTGTCCATTCATCACAGATGACACCTCGTCACTTATGTTGGACCTAAACAAGACCTTAGCTATCTCTGTTGTAGTTCATCCCAAATGTATCTTCATGGATCCAAGTAACCACCAAGAAAGCAACCAATTAATCCCACACTAGAGGGTCCAACCAGCCAAATCATGTACCAACAAACCTACAAAGCATCCATCCATCCATCCATCCAACCAACCACCAAGTGACTCATTAACCAACCAACCTTTACCAACAAACCACTAAGCAACAACCCAACTGATCCTACATTACAGAAAATACACAGCAGTGAGGTCTTAAGCTGTATTTAAATGTCCTGAGTACTGACTGATAGTTCTCCACTTCCAGCTCTGCACTGAGCTGAGATTTTATGAAACTAGATCTGTTTTTTTCTCTGGGAAGGTTTGAGTGGTTTGCCATGCATCAAGCTGGAAGTCATTGTAGTGTTTATGAGGAATTGTCTTGATTTAATACCAGATTGTTAAATGAAAATTAGATCTAGATTAGAATAAATGATGGTGACTAGTTTAGTGTGGCTAATCTACCACATGAATCATATTTTTCAAAGGCTAACGAGCATATGAACCAGGTTCGTCAGTGATGCCAATGTGAGTCACTGTTTACTTGGACAAATCATCACGGTGAGCCGACATCTTGTCTAGCATCAGAACCCGGTCAGACCTGTTTTTAACACCAGCCTTCTTGTCATTATTACATGTTTCCATCTACACGCAGTTTATGCAAAGCAATTGGGCATAACTGTGGCATGAAATTGTTGTTAGCGAAAAAAGGGTTGATCATAAGAGGCATGACATTGATTATGTCTAAAGGAGGAGCTGGAAGGGAGTTTGGATCCCTTTGAAAACAAAATGGTCGTGGTGCATTAATACGCGTTGGTATTAATGTCTGATGTCATGTGAGATAAGAATATGATGTATCGCTATTTTGTCCAACTAACAGTCACCACCTAAGGTAGGCTGTTTACCAGAGTACTCTGAATAACTGCCTGATCCACTTTTTTTCAAATTCAGGTAATAGCAACAAACAACTATAAAAAGAAAATGCATTTTCAGCTATTTAGTAGATGCAACAATGTCAAACTGGCGAACTGATCAGATTATTTCACCTGATCATGTCAATCATAACTTCCCTATCAATAAATAGATTTTTTTTTAAAACACATACATATGCCAGATACATCCACAATATTGTTTGAATAGCAAACTAGGGGTTGACAACATTGTGGCCCAAGACACACTCACAGGGAATAACTCCAAAAACAACACTATACGGATTACTGTATCATGAAACTAATGGGCGTTACACAGCCAGGCTGCACGGCTCAAAAAAGTTATGTGCAGCTACAGTTGAGAGTCTCATTAATTCAAGCATTGCAACATTACTGCATGTGTCAGCTAACACATTAGGTTGGAGATGAACCTTGTGTGGTTCAGAGGATGCAGAAAAGCATTTTCCTTTCTTTGGCCTCTCTGTGCAGAGCCCCTAGTCAGGAGGCTTGGTTTCAAGGAAACGTAATTGGCTGAAAGAATTATACTCCCTTATAAAAGGTGCAATTTTTCCAATATTCATAATGTATTACATCTGTCCCCATTTCCATGACTGCATTGAATGCAAATATCCAAACAGAAATGGCCCAAAACATGGTACATGCCTATCCGAGTTGGGAGCTTTTGCATTATGTCCCAGTAGATGATATTATACAGTGTACTACAGTGAAACTTCGGTTCACGAACGCCTTCAGTTTCAGAACAAGATTTTTGAACAAATCTTGCTTCAGTTTACGGGCAGGTAGAACATCCACTTGGAATGCTTTGTTGCGCTTTCTCTCGCACGGTGTAAACATTGCTCACTCCGTGCATCACATATTTCAAATACAACTTTCCTATTGTTTTTTTGCTCTAAATTAACCCAAAGCATGTCTCCCAAGAAAGTGAAAAGTGCAACTGATAGTGCTGTTAGAAAACTTAATCGTGATACACTTTTTAAAAAAGAAGGAAATAATCTCTAAACAAGAGAATGTCGTTGGCGTTGTGATTTCGCCACGCACATTGGTTTGTCTGAACTATTCTATGAACAAAGAGGCATAAAGGCAGCAGAAGTGGCAAAAGGAGGAATTTACTTTTCTCTCTGAACAAATTGAGCTCATGAAGTTAGATTTGACTGTTTATGAACGTATAAAATAATACGATCCATTACAACTACTTAATTTGTTTTAATCCACGATCAGGATGGTTCGTTTTGAGTTATTATTTCTCTGATATATTTTATTATTGGGTTGTAGTTTGCTGTGGTGTAGAAATGCAATACATGAATCTCAGAAGAGTTTCTAGTCATTTTGTTACCTCATTTGGCTATTACAACAGCTCTCAGTATAGGTTTTGGGGATGTGGGAGGAAACCGGAGTACCCGGAGAAAACCCACACAGGTACGGGGAGAACATGCAAACTCCACACAGGTTGGGCTGGGGATTGAACCCCGGTCCTCAGAACCCCGGTCCTCAGAACCTCTAGTCATCCGCCGTGGCGCGACAGCGCTTGTATTGCATCTAATTAAAATGTACAGATGTGTCGAATGTATTTGGACGTAAGCACAAGAGCCTCTAAACTCAAACTCAATTCAATAACTTCACAAAAACAATAATAGTCACCAAGTTTCCCTACCAGAAACTCGGAAGGTACTGGAAGAGAAGCCAACATGCAAACCATTAATGTACATCTTTACTCTGTGTGTGTGGAACTGCAGGCAGATGTAAACCTGTAACCAGAGGCTTAAGTCTGTTGTTGTTTCTCATCAAAACTGTCACATGTATTTAAAATCACCGAGAATGAAAAGTACTCTGCATGATAGGCCCCTGGAGTGGAGTGCATTATTTAAAGTGATGAGAGCCTGCGGCTACGAAAGACTTGTCAGTAGCAACGTCAAGAAATTATGGAAGATTGGTAGGTGGAGAAAGTGTCACAACAATAACCTCTGATAATAATTCAGTGACAGATTATCAATGTGCAGATGTTGACCACATGTTAAGATATATCAGCAACAGAAGAGCAACATTGTCATAAACTATTTCACCATGCAGCCTTTTACTAATGTGATACATATAGTATATTGTCCACCACAAAGCAGCCAAAATGTATGTTACATGTTACGTGCTATGTTTCCAGGCCACTTACAGGAAGGTGATACAGTATGTTAACATAGACAACAGTGAACAGTATGAGTCTCCATAATGCCCCCCCCACCACCACCACCCGCACCCCCAAGTACAGCCCCAATTCCAATTAAGTTGGGATGTTGTGGTAAACATAAATAAACACAGAATACAATGATTTGCAAATAATGTTCAACCTATATTTAATTGAATACACTACACAGACAAGATATTTAATGTTCAAACTGAACAACTTTATTGTTTTTAGCAAATAATCATTATCTTAGAATTTTATGGCTACAACAGGTTCCAAAAAAGCTGGGACAGTGGCATGTTTACCACTGTGTTATATTTCTTTTAACAACATTCAATAAACGTTTGGGAACGGAGGACACGAATTGTTGAAGCTTTGTAGGTGGAATTCTTTTCCATTCTTGCTTGATGTACAGCTTCAGCTGTTCAACAGTCCGGGGTCTCCGTTGTCGTATTTTACGCTTCATAATGCGCCACACATTTTCAATGGGAGACAGGTCTGGACTGCAGGCAGGCCAGTCTAGCACCCGCACTCTTTTACTACAAAGCCACGCTGTTGTAACACGTGCAGAATGTGGTTTGGCATTGTCTTGCTGAAATAAGAAGGGATGTCGATGAAAAAGATGTTGCTTGGATGGCAGCATATATTTCTCCAAAACCTGTATGTACCTTTCAGCATAAATGGTGCCTTCACAGATGTGTAAGTTACCCATGCCATTGGCACTAACACAGCCCCATACCATCACAGATACTGGCTTTTGAACTTTGCGTCCATAACAGTCCAGATGGTTCTTTTCCTCTTTGGCCCGGAGAACACGAAAGTCCACAATCTCCAAAAACAATTTGAAATGTGGACTCGTCGGATCACCTTGCCCCATCTTTGCTTGTGAATGGGTAGCTCCTTTTATACCCAATCATGGCACCCACCGGTTCCCAATTAGCCTGTTCACCTGTGGGATGTTCCAAACAGGTGTTTGATGAGCATTCCTCAACTTTCTCAGTCTTTTTTGCCACCTGTCCCAGCTTTTTTGGAACGTGTTGCAGCCATAAAATTCTAAGTTAATGATTATTTGCTAAAAACAATAAGGTTTATCAGTTTGAACATTAAATATCTTGTCTTTATAGTGTATTGAATTAAATATAGGTTGAACATGATTTGCAAATCATTGTATTCTGTTTTTATTTATGTTTAACACAACGTCCCAACTTCATTGGAATTGGGGTTATCTATACTGATCATGTATCAGATTTAGCCATCTGGAAGGATGGATAGATTAATTAGATAAATCCACACCGTTCTTTAATCCAGGCCACCAAGCATTTACATGTTCAAGAGTCTGGTAATATTTTTTTGTGTTAATTTAGCAATTTCAGTCCCCAAAATTGATTAATTAAAATGTATTAATTTATCTCTTTAAATTCATCCATCCATTTTCCATACCACTTATCCTCACTTAGGTCAGGGGAAGGGGGGGGGGATGCTGGAGCCAATCCTAGCTGACTCTCGGCGAGCGGCGGGGTACACCCTGAACTGGTCGCCAGCCAATCGCAGGGCACATATAAACAAACCACCATTCGCACTCACATTCAGATTCACACCTACGGGCAATTTAGAGTCTTCAATTAACCGACCATGCATGTTTTTGGGATATGGGAGGAAACCGCAGTACCCGGAGAAAACCCACGCAGGCACGGGGAGAACATGCAAACTTCGCACAGGCGAGGCCGGATTTGGACCCCGGTCCTCTAAACTGTGAACCGTTCCTCTAAAATACATATATTTATTTTTTAAAATAATAATAATAATTAGGTTATTAAAATAATTGTTTATTTACAATTAAAGTAATTATAAATATTAAAATTAAAAATAAGAATGACTTATTTTATTCATACTTTACATACACATATTAACTTTTTATTTATTTATTTATTTTTACCCGAATTATGAATGACCTCGGTCCCCCTATGCAGTTCTATTCAATTAATATACTACTTGTAATGTGGCTTTCTCCAATCTCGCTGATGATCGGATACAAGCTCTCTTTCCTATTTTCTGCAAACTCACCACTTTCACTCTCTGTTTACAGTATACAGGAAGTCCTCGAGTTACAACACACTCGACCTACGACGTTTCGACTTTACGACGCCCGTGCCACGTCCGCCATTTTGTCCCAGGACCATAGTGTTTCTGCTTAGCTAGTGCATAGTGCTTGTCTGTGTTTGTGCGGCGGGAGTATCTTTGCCTTTTTCGTCCTCCTTTTTTCACACTTTCAGCAGTAATGGTAAGTACAGAATCTTATTTTAATGTATTTTAGTTTCTTTAAACGAAGTGCTAACCTTTCCTGCTACGGTCACCTGACCGTGGTCGGGAGACGCTGGGGTTAACTCCCTTCTCTCGTTGCACAGCTGAGCTGGGTGGCGGCAACAATAAAGGCAGGAAGCACCGATTTGCTGCTCTAATGGCTTTATTAGCTCCTCTGCACAGTCAACGTCAATGGGTCCTCCGCTAATCGCTACTCTTCGCCGGTCGCCGTCATTACACTTGCTACTGTGCATACGCACCGGCAGGCACTCCTTCCTCCTTCGCAGTCCCGTCTCACTCACACATCGACGCACACGGCCACACACGCTGAGCTCGCTGTCACAATCACGTGGGACAATACCCGTAACAGAAGTATTTCGCCGCAAATGTCGACTTTAACGGTGAAATCCAATTTACGCGGAAATTCGTGTTACGTCGCCAGCGTAGGAACGGAACTCGTTCGTAAATCGAGGACTTCCTATATAGTCGAGTGCTTATGAATGTCAAAGAAGTCCAACTGGTGTTGCACAGAAGTGTAAACAGAAAGCTGTTCACCTAAATTCTGATTTTATGTGGGATATGAGTGAGTTTTTTTGCAAATAAATCTTGTTGGTTATACAAATATAATGTGAATGCATGGGAAAGTCAAGAGAACACATACTGTAGATTGGACCAGTTGCACTTCTCTGACAGACTAATGGATTCTTTTATTGTGGGGGAGTAAAGAATGGCATTTTTCATACCCCTCAGAAATGATGAATTTTAAAAGCCATTTCTGCTCATTAACTGATTTACAAGGAGTTAGAAACACATTGCATGACAGCGATTTAGTGTCAGCTTTATGGTTTGAGTAAATAGTTGGAAAAGCATGATAGTCACAATTGGTTACTGAGCTTTTATCAGTAATGCTTCTCGAAGTGAACTCTTTTTCTATTTGGATTTGAGATTAGCACAGCTTGTTGGAGCTTCAACAGTCACTAATGTGCGCTCTGAAAGAGTGATGCAAGTCTTCGTGAACATATAAATGTTTTGGTGGGACATGGAGCTGGTGTGTTGGGATACAACCGTTACAGAAAGTCTTAAAGCTCAAAAGAATTGGAGTTTGATTTGTTTTTTAATCTGGAAAAATATGCCTTCAAGTTAAACTGTCAGCACACCTCACTCAACCTCATTTCAGTCAGCATCTGACGATTAACCCTGTTTATGTGTTCTGATTTTGTCTTTTCCTTTAGGATTTTGCAATAGCTTACTTTTTCTGAAAAAAAAAGACTGTAGTTAAATGAACGTAGAAGTTTGTGTTTCCATTCACGTTGGCTTGATAGTACTTGACCAACTTTTACTGAACAAAGATCTTTGATTTGGATCTTCTGAGCTTGTCTCGTGAATTGGGGTCCATCAGTTTGTGCTGTTTGACAAGAAGGAGCACTAAGTGAAGATGTACATTGCTACATTACCGCTGACTGGTTAGCTCCGATAGTGTGTAATTTGTGATTAAGAGGTACAGTCTTTTGTGTATGTTGTGTTTTAACATTTTACATTATATTAGTCATTGATTTAATATTGTGTGACATTCATTCATTTAGTTACCACTGATTCTCCTGTTCTGGGTCACAGTTGAGCTGCAGTCTATCCCAGCGGACTTTTGGTTGAGAGGCAGGGTACACGCCTGACTGGTCACCACTGAAAAACAAAAACAAACATTCACAATCACCCTTGTGGGAAATTTAGAGTCTTCATGTAACCTAACATGCATGTTTTTGGAATGTTGGAGGAAGCTGGAGCAGATGGAGAAAATGCCCATGAGCACGGGATGAACATGCCCACTCCACAGATAAAGCTCTTAGCCAAGAGTCGGAACCAGAACCTCTCAACTTTGATGAAACCTGCCACATACTTGTGATGACAGTTATTGTTTAAACAAAACAAAAAAAAACAAAAAAAAGAGCGCTATGTGAGGTACATTAGTGACAGTTTTAACAGCCCTTCATTCCGCATTAACGGTGGTGTTCAACTTGACTGGCTTCTTTTGCTTAGTACGCTTGTATAACAATTGTTAATATGTTCAATAAAACATTGCTTGTCTAACCTGGGGGATAAAGTTAAAAATAAATTACTCCATAATTAATTCAAAATTCAAATGTATTTTGAAGTTTTGAATGGCAACCAAAGTCTCATGGAACAAATTGTGGAAAAACATCCTTCAGTGGCCACTTGATTTCTCTTTTCACGCTCTCTGTTTTGTTCAGCAAAGATTCATTGCCAAGATGCGGCAGTCATTACTCACATCTGCGCTGGAGAAAAAGAAGTGATTTTCATGTAAAGAAACAAATCATACAAGATAAAAGCTCATCTTGGAAGGGAGAGGCCATGAAAAACTTGCACAACCTACCCCTAAAGGATGATAAGCTTTTTCTCAAATTCTGAGAAAATAGTTTTACTTTCTGAAGTAGGACAGTGTTTTATGTGAACCTATCAAAATGTCTGATATTACACTTGAGTCCTGTTTGACATCATTTCCTGTTTTTTAGGATAACTTGAAATTTCTCATCTCTTTAGCATCATTGTAACATTACACTCTGCATTGTGCATATCCCCAATAGACTCATGGCTAACATGAGCTCTATGTGTCTAAGCAGGTTTTAACTTTGTTATTTTATCCCCAGTGAGGGAGAAAGGATGTGTTTTCAGATGTGACCACAGGCATTGTGGGTATGGATGTTTATTTGTCTTTCTCATTGACAGAGGCTGTTATCAGCCAATTAGACTGAACCTTTAAATAGATGCATTACCCACAGCAAACCTATCAATGCCTTAAAATGAGACAAACACTTTTCAGCATTATTTGAACGCACAGTAACGTACTTTCTACCCTCGGCTGCACCAGAGAAGTCTTTCGATGCAAGATGTGCCATGCTTAATGTAACTAGGGAAGAAAACATGATATTTATTCCCTGTGCTGTCCTTACCGAGCCATTTAAGCCATTTTAGGGTTGCAGGGTTCATTGCCCAGCCACTTACAAACGCAACTTTTGATTTAAATGGAGTTGCTGGAACCAGTAAGTGAAACAACAAAAACAAAGTGAAAGAAAAAGTTGCTTTCCACTGCAGCAGGACTGTTTTCAACCAAAAAACCCAAGAGCCTACTGTATACGCAGCAAAGGCATTCAGTTAATGGCTTGCTCGTGAGTAAACTGGTCGAGGAAATGAATAAAAGACCAACATGAGAAAAAAACATTTGCTTCATTTGTGTAACAGTTTCTAAAATTAAACATCAACATAGTGGACAAATAATCCAAATTGAATAACTAACTGTACAAACTAGGCAAAAATAAAATGCACGTAATGGCTCATTGATACACCTCGTATGTATGATAGCCATATGCGTATCTAACACAGCATGAAGGGGCCCTGAAGGAGACAGACCTAATTTTTTTTTTTTTTTTTACAATTTAAAACAATTCACTGGTGTCTTAATAACTATGGAAGTATAACGGTGCACAGTTTTCAACCTGTTTTTTTTGCCTTTTTTGATAGCGGGGCATCCTGTCTCATGCAAATGAACCAATGCTCACCTAACCTCGATATGGCAAGTATGGTTTTCATTATCATGCCGACCAGCGACGGAGCTAGGGCGTTGCAACAAGGCGAGTGGCTACTTCGAGTGGCAGCCTAGAGTCTGAAGCGAGCGGCCGTAAAGACCGTTTAATCATCACTTGTATTTTCATTCGTGGAAGCAGTACTTCCTCATCAACCTGTAAAAATACACTTCTCAAAAATACACACAAAAAAAAATGAACCTCCGCTCAACGGCCTGCTCAAACACACATTTTCACATTTTGGGCCCAAATTAATCCAGATTTTAAAGACTATCACTACCAGACTAGAAGTGATCTTTTGAGAGACACACTTTGCAAATTTAGATGCACAAACAACAACGTGTGTCATGTTTAACTCATTATGATACAATTTTCTTCAAGACAAATGCACTTACCGGGTGTAACTGGACAAAATTAGTGTCTTTCATTCACAAATAAATGGACTCAAGAGATGATACTCAAGAGCAAACAGCCATAGGGAGCAATGTTGATCATTCACTCACACACACACAAACAAAACACTCTCTCTCAGACCTTGAGGCAGACACAAGCTGCTTGCATTAGTGGAGGATGTTTAGAGCTTGTCCTTGGAAACCCTTGAGGGACATTTACCATGGCAGGACCTCACCGACCTCTAACCTCACAGAGGGCCTAAGAAAACAAGGAGGCTGGTGCACTGAAACCCAAAAGATTGAGCGTACGTTTCAAAGAGAGGATATGCTGAGGAGACGATGCAGCGGGAGCCCGAAGGCAAGCAGCGAAGGGGAAGAGGCAGCAGGACAGGAAGGCAGAGTGTGGTCTTCAGTAAGTGTTAAGGATAATAAAGAGGGGTTTAAGCGGGTTTAGTTGCTGTTGGCGGATAACAGCAGGACAAATGAAGAAGACTTCTCTTAATAGCAGCACTCGACTGATCCCAGCTGAGTCAACATCATCCCCGCGGGAATTGGGAATACCTGCAGGAAGAGGAGCTGGAGGGAGGTTGTTGCTCGGCATGAGTGTGAACATTCCTTCTCATCACAGACAACACACATGCACACACACACACACACACCGCTTGGTAAATATAGTGGTACCTCGACTTACAAGTGACCCGACTTTTTCGAGATACAAGCCGTTGCTTGAACAATATTTGTGAGCAACAATTTGAGTTATGAGCGCTAAATAGAGCCCGCAAAATTCACAACAAGCAGCAGAAAATGAACAATTCTGGAAAAAAAGGCAAAGTGTTTGCTTCAAACTGTTTACTGCCATTCCAAGTTGAAGTTTAAACATTTACATGTTGTGTATTTAACCAAACCACATAAATTATGAACGTCTGCTGGCTTAATGCTAACACACAGTGCAAAACGCCATAGACTGGATATCAAATGTAGCATCAGTGTTGCAATAGTTTTACCCTTTAAGCAAAGGATGTTTGAACAATGCAGCAATAGATTTTATATGAGTGTGATAGCTCAATTTGAAAAAAATTACGTTATCTTGAAACTTGCATCCATTCTCCGTACCGCTTAACTTCTGTCAGAAAGTCCATCCGTCGGTTTTCTATAGCGCCTATCTTGATCAGGGTCATGGGGAGCTGGAGCCTACCCCAGTTGACTTCGGGCAAATGGTGGACTCCACCCTGGACTGATCACCAGTCAATCACAGGGCACTCATACAGACAGACATCACACTCACAGCATCACTGAGTGGGAATTGAACCAATGCCGCCTGCATGAAGTCAGGTGAATGTACCACTACACGGTCAGTGGTATTAGAAAGTATTACACATTTTAAAAAGTGTTACCTTTGGCACGCCACCGACACAGTTCTATTTGACTTCAAACCTCCATCCCGACAATTCATTCAGATATTTTTTATTCACACCAGCAAACAGCATATCATGCTTCTTATGCTTTTGTTGTCTTTCTGTCTGCTTTCAACACTTCAAGCATCTGACACCAATATAGCATTTCTATTTCTGTGTCGATTTTGGCTTCTTTTATGTCAAAAGCATCCTGATAATCTTTCCTGATTTTCTCATTTCTGGCTGCAAGCAGCATACCAAGAACTTGATTATTAATGTGATTATGTCTTGATTATTTCAAGGAAATACTTTATTAAAATGGTCAATTTTCTTCTTCTTCTTCTTCTTCTTCTTCTTCTTCTTCTCCTCCTCCTCCTCCTCCTTCTTCTTCTTCTTCATACAATGCCCTGCTGTGACTGTGACTTTCATTTACCGCCCACCACACTTAAATTAGAATGAGATGACAACATAGCAGTTATAGTTGTCTGCAGATTTTGGCTTAGTTTCGGTCAAAATCCATCCTTACAACCTATCTTCCTTTTCTAATTTCTACCATCAACCTGCATACCAGTCACTGTCATGATTACAACAACACTGGCATAGTGCCTCCATACTGTATTTTAGGTCCAAATCAACCATAACAATCTATCCTGGTTTTTCTAATTCAATGCAATTTTGTGACTGTGATACTGCAAACTCACTTTCATCCTCTTCCTCTCCTTCCTCATTTGCCACTTGGTTTAAACATAAATCTACATACGAAATACATACATACAGAACATACATACATCAGTTCTATACTTCTTAAAGTAGAACCAATCTTTTGAACCAACTTTAACAAATAAACTGTCAGTGTACCATCAAAGTTTTTCATGATTGGGGGTGTCATCAGAATCAGAATCAGAATCATCTTTATTTGCCAAGTATGTCCAAAACACACAAGGAATTTGTCTCCGGTAGTTGGAGCCGCTCTAGTACAACAGACAGTCAATTTACAGAACACTTTGGAGACATAAAGACATTAACAAAAAAACAACAACAAACAACAATTGCGCAAAAAGATGCAGAGTCCTCAGTTCGAATGGCTAATATCGCAATCATAATGTTAAGGGTCTGTATCGCCAGTTTATCTTATCTAAAACTAGTAAAACATTTAATCATTCAAAAAACACAACACCTCCATTCATGAATAGTACAGTCATTGTGGCCGTCCAGTTCAGAATGAATCCAACTTAAAGCGGTTCCCGTGTGAAAACAGCAAAATGGCCACTTTTATAGTTTTGTTCATGAATCCTGTCCCCTCCTTTTACAGAAACCTAGAGCACATTGTCACCACTAGATTCCGTTTTCCGATTCGTGTGATGGAAATTGAAGCCTGAGATGGATTAATGGCTTTAATATAATAACTTTAATTTAGGTTTTCTATTGCAGTTTTCATGGTAACTGTTGTTGAGGGAGCCCGACAGGTGGATCACTATTCTAATTTATTGATTGACCGCTATATGCTTGCAGTCTACTCATGTTCAGATTTGAAATTGATATTATATCTGTTTCACATTGGTGAAAAAGAACTTCGGCTCTACTTCTCACCTCCTGGTGGCCCCTCCAAGTGCAGTTTAGGTTAACCATAGGCAATGATTCATGGCGGAAACGAACGCTGTGGGTGGCTGGCGCAGGATTCAAGGTCCAATGAGTGTCAAAGGCATCTTTAAACTGTGCAGAGAGGCCTATACATCGGCACTCCTCATTTCCAAAGCTATTTGCGCCCCCTCTGAGCAAACACCAAACAAGAGGCAGACACAGTCAAGACGATTTGAGTCAACGTTCCACTCAAAAGAATTACCGTAAGTAAGAAATCAGAGGCGGCACGGTGGCCGACTGGTTAGAGCGTCAGCCTCACAGTTCTGAGGTGCGGGGTTCAATCCCCGTCCCCGCCTGTGTGGAGTTTGCATGTTCTCCCCGTGCCTGCGTGGGTTTTCTCCGGGCACTCCGGTTTCCTCCCACATCCCAAAAAACATGCATGAATTGGAGACTCTAAATTTCCCGTAGGCATGACTGTGAGTGCGAATGGTTGTTTGTTCCTATGTGCCCTGCGATTGGCTGGCAACCAGTTCAGGGTGTACCCCGCCTCATGCCCGATGACAGCTGGGATAGGCTCCAGCACGCCCGCGACCCTAGTGAGGAGAAGCGGCTCAGAAAATGGATGGATGGATGGAAGAAATCAGAGTGGTTAGTATGACTGACTCATAGATGAGAGACTCTGGGTTTGAATCTCGGCTCATGTTCACCTGTGTGAGTGTGAACATTCCTTCTCATCACAGAAGGAGTTTGCATGTTCTCCTCATGTTGTGTGGGATTTCTATGGCCGCTCCAGCTTCCTCCCACATTTGAAAATTTTGTCTGTTAGCTTAATTGAAGAGTCTTAAATGTTTACTGACAGTGTGAATGTTTGTTTTCCTATATGTGCCCCAAAATTGGCTGGCAGTCTAGAGAGTACCCTGCGTCTTGCCCAAAGTCAGATTCAGATTCAAAGTCAGGCTCCTCCAGCTCACAAGGAAAATGGATGAATGGGCATGAAGTAGTCATTATAGTCATTACAATTTTTTATCTAATTTTTTGGCGGCACGGTGGACGACTGGTTAGAGCGCCAGCCTCACAGTTCTGAGGACCCGGGTTCAATCCCCGGCCCCGCCTGTGTGGAGTTTGCATGTTCTCCCCGTACCTGCGTGGGTTTTTTCCGGGCACTCCGGTTTCCTCCCACATCCCAAAAACATGCATTAATTGGAGACTCTAAATTACCTGTAGGTGTGACTGTGAGTGCGAATGGTTGTTTGTTTCTATGTGCCCTGCGATTGGCTGGCAACCAGTTCAGGGTGTACCCTGCCTCCTGCCCGATGACAGCTGGGATAGGCTCCAGCACGCCCGCGACCCTTGTGAGGAGAAGCGGCTCAGAAAATGGATGGATGGATGGGCATTAACACTTAAAATGTCTGTCACACGTGTAAAAGTAAGGACACCACTGCTAATATTAAACACTCTGCCTTAATTTCAATGTCAAAGCTAACCATAATATAATATATATATTATATATATATATATATATATATATATATATATATATATATATATATATATATATGACTGTATGTCTATATGTCTCAAAAGTATTCTCTGTCAATTGACTGTCTGTTGTCGTACTAGAGTGGCTCCAACTACCGGAGACAAATTCCTTGTGCGTTTTTGACAAACTTGGCAGATAAAGATGATTCTGATTCTGAAAAATAGAAAGAATGTGCAGAGTTAATCCTTTGATCCTTGCTGAACCGAAATTGCGTGACTTCATATGTGTAGGCTTTCAGAATTTAGCTTTGTGGGATTTTTTGTTTTGTTTCAAATATTGGTTGAATTCCGTGTTTAAGGTTTGAACATTCAAAACCTTCACTATTACATATCCTTCAAACTATGAAAGTTTTCTACTGAAGTATTTATAGTTCCAAATCCTTCAGAATTCATGTGAGAACAGGCTGTATTAAATCATATTGTTGGCATGTGGAATCTTTCTGTAAAATTCACTTCTTTGTGTTACATTGAACTTGGCCTCCGTATTTTCTCCTAATGTTTTTCCTCTGTACTGTGAGTCATCTCACTGAAGCAATGAAATATACACAGTAAACATCTTCAGCTTTTCCGTGTTAACGGTCAATAAAAACGGGGGCGGGGAAAAACTCTAAGCAATTCAAACATCTGCATTTAATTTCAATGCAAGATGGCAAAATTTTTACATGAACATGCAGTCCAAATAGTTTGCATCCAAACAACAGATTTGTGATGCTGTTAAGTCATCAGCTGTCTTAAGCTTGTAATTGTCCATCACACACATCACTATGTGACTATTACACTGGAGCTGATGAGCAGATGAGACCACACGTCTTTGGTGCATTGAAGACTAAATTATCCATATCGGTGTGCATGTGACGATTGCGTGCCTTTGGCGACCAGTCCAGGGTGTACATCACCTCTCGCTTAAAATCAGCTGGTATATGCTCCTGGTCACTCATGACCCAAATGAAGACAAGGGGTATAGCTTATGGTTGGATAAGTTATTTACTGTACTTGCGTCAATGGCCAGAAAATACAAGCCTGTGTTATGTAGCATTTATTTACTGAATTAGATGACACAGATTTACAGTACCAGACAGTTAAGTTTAGTATGGCCAGTGTTAATGTGTCCTGCGAGGTTGTCTTAAAGTGATATTTATTTTAAGGAATAACCCAACATTTATTTATTTAAAATAATACATAAAGACCAGGCGTTAAGGACTCATTAAGACTTCACCGTCGCCATGCGTATCATCAGTTATCAGTTAAATCAGAGTGTGAACTGTGGTTACACTTGCATGGCTGCTTAGGACAACATAACAAATTGGAAGTCGATCTGCCTCCAAAGCATCAAAATACACTGCGAGTACAGTAAAGTGCATTGGTTTTCATCTAGGGCGGCTGTGGCCCAATGGTTAAGATCATCACCTGCCACTGTGGCGGACCTAGGTTCAAGACCCTGACTGGCCCATCCTCCAACATCCCCCAGACTCACAGCTGTGGTGTCCTTGAGCAAGACACTCATACCCTGAAATGCTCCCCGGGTGTTTCAGCTGCCCCCTACTGCAGTGTGTTCCACTACCATGTGTATGTGTTCACTGTGATGGGTAAAATGCAGAGAACAAATTTTGTGTGCAGGCATGCATGTTTATGACAATAAAGGTGATCCTTCTTCTTCTTCTTCATGTACTATTAAGTGATCTCCTTGTGTACATCTGCATTTTGCAGTGAGATTAGGTACTTTTGTGCTTACATATTGTCCTTTATCCTTTATATCTGCCTTTTAATTCATTTGGACATTTCTGAATAAAAACCTGTTTCTTGCGGCCATAAACCTAATTTTGAAATCTGTGTTTTCCCTCTAAAAGAAGTTTGTTGCTTGTTGGCTCATTTTTCACTTTGAGTTTAATGATCTTTATTCCTTTGGTGGAAGCCTGCACACGCTCATTTTTTACCTGATTGTGCTCCATAATGTCATGTGACCATTTGTATGATGGTAGATTTTTTTATTCTTGATGAAATATGCTGACATTGGTGTATGAAAAGGCCCAGAACATTTCCTCTTCTCAATGTCATGCCCATTGTTCAACGGATACCACAGTGTCTTTACTAACTTTACTGTGTGTGTGTGTTTGTGCGTGTGTTTTCGTGTGCGTGTACGTGTGTGTGTGGTGTGTGGATGGGAAGGATAATTCGTTTAAATCACTGTTTTCTGGAACAAACTCCTTAAATACACTTTGTAGAAAGCCAAAATCTTCACATGAAACAAAAACCCACAGCAATGTATTCTTTGAAAGTTATGAAGTAAATAAAAAACAATTAAAAAACAATTACTGTTGTCCCCATTTATTTATTTATTTTACAGCAGTACATCAAATGTTTTCCTATGTTGATCCCAGTTTTCCTGTTTTTACACGATGGGTAAGTCACTCATCCTCAGCTCGGAGTTTCCCCCAGGTCACAAGAATGTGGCCAGATAACAAACCCCCCATCAACTCGCATCACAATTCCCTTTAGGATTGTGCGGCGGGAAGCAAAAATTGTTCTGGACAATAAAAATGTTCCCACACAGGAAACACAATGACCAATGAAATAACGCGACAACGAACGTGACATGACCTTAAGCGCAAGTAACTAAACAAAGACCAGAAGCAAATGACTTTGGGTCATTACGTCCTGTTGGAGAAAGTTCAGCGTTCTGAAAATCGAGATTAAAGATTATGACCCAAAAAGTCGTAAATCAACAGAGGACAAATAATAACCATTATATTAGAAAAAAAAGAAAGAAAAAAGCTAATTTTCTGATAACGATCAACAATGAAAGTGATTGCTTCAGCACCTGGTTGCTCTTGGTTTAGCAAAAGTCTTGTAAAAGACACAAATTGTATGATTTAAAGCAGGGGTGGGGGACCTTTTTCTTCAAGGGGCCTGTTCATATTTAAAAAGTCCTCTGGGGACCATACTAGACGTGAAAAAATATGACAACAATCAAACAAATAGTTATACAGTGGTGCCTAGATTTATGAGATTCATTTGTTCTGTGACCACACTCCAAGCACTAACCCCATGAAATGAAGAGGAATGCCATTAATCCATTCCACCCCACCTTGTGTGCATTCGGGTGTGTGGGCCTTGGCCACTAGGCAGCAGTATAATACGGACATGCAGACACAAACGAACATTACGCAACTGCTAAGTAAGCTTCAGTAATATTAGACATTTTTGGCAGAGGATAAAGTATATATGCCTGTGAGTATTGTCATACTGTCTGTTTATATGTGTGGCTGCACCATTTCTGTTTAACTCGCCGTTGCTTAAAGGGTTAACACAGCAAAATCAGTGCCTTTTGTTAGCGCATCTATGGAGTTTCCTAAGGAAAACCTACCTGGTGTCGATAAATACACAGCATGAAATTCTCTTAGTTTACGTTTACTTTTACAGTAAACTTCAACTGGGAATGGCAAACAGTTGGAAGCCTCTTTTTGGAAGACCTATTCACTATCTTCCTATTGCTTGTTGTGAAGTGAGTTGAGTTCTTTGCCAGTATCTGACATTCATACCTCAAATGTTTGCTTGCAAGTCAAAACAAAACAAAAATTGGCCGTGCAACAGCTCATATCAGGAGAAACTCAGGTCACTGGTATGTCAAGGTACCACTGTAATTATATATTTTGAGAATTTGTGTGCTTTTTATAGCACTTCCTCTGAAGTTGTATTTGTTTTTAAAATCGCATGGCAGGCCGAATCAAATGCGTTCGGCTCACGAGCCGTAGATTTCTCACCTGTTTTAAGTAAGCACAAGTTGTTCTGTCAGTGCTAGGTGATGATGTCAGAAGCAGGCGGTTAACTTCTACATCTGGTATCATTACAATTCAATGACCTTCTGGTTCACTATAGCATACAAACCATAAAATGCTTCATATCTACTCATGGTACTCTTGGTGACGAGTCAAATCCATACATTAGAACTTGACAGAACTTTGATTTTTATACAGAACCCAATAAAGGCGGACTATCGCCACAACTGTGGGTGCTTTTACACAGTGAAACAGTCCACCAGACTGAGACAATTAGATATTTGGCCTTGTAAGCCAGCATCTCGTGTGATGTATAAAAAAAGAATCAGTCAGCAACAATATTGCTTTCAATACGTGCGGGTGAGAGAATTGAGTGTTCAAATGTTTCGAGGAAATCTTTTGCAAAATCCTGATAACTAACAAACCAGCCAACAAACTAATTCAAGCAATAGCTTTTTCCTTTGGCGCACAGACCTCTGACTCGCTGAACCATTTATTAAAAAGAAAAAGACTACAAAGTGTCTTTGGTGTCCTCATCAGACTCACTCAGTCATCATGAAAATGAAGCTGAATAATGAAATTCTGAGGTTTTATTATAAGTGGCCAAACATTTACACACCTAATAATACAAACATTCATTCAAACACAAAGTCTTAAGATGTATTTCCTTCATTTTATATTTTTTTTCCCATTGGATGTACGTGATTTTGGCATATACCACACACTGCTAATTTGTCAGACGGCAGTTTCTGTAATCAGCAGCATGTGCTCTGACTAGAAAGAGGCCAGTTGGTGACATTGTATGGCCTTTATTGTGAAAAGACAGAAGACAGGGTTTTCTGTCCAGTTAAGTACTGGTACATCATAACATATTCAGATTTAGAAATCTTTATTTAACAAAAGTCATCCCAGAAATCTTAAGTCAATAACGCGTCATAAATTGTGTTATGTACTATCAAATAAGATTTTAAAAAACACACACACACACAACATATTTTTAAACAGGAAAAGGGGATAAAATAGTAAATAAAATAAAACAAGTCATGGTGTGCTGTATTTTGTCTAACCATAGGTTAGGATGGTTGATGTAGAATGGCAGAAAATGTTAGGATTATACAGACAGGACTATTTGCATTCTGGTGTGCATTTTATTGTGACTAAAATGGTGAAGAGAAATTACTTTTCTTTTTTTTCTGGATTTATAAATTCACTACGCGAGGTTTCATGGGAGTAGGTTGTGTTTTTGCATAATCTTACTGACGCACAAACAATCATAACAATATCTGTGGACTTTCTGCTTTTGCACGAGGTAGATATAAATAATGGTGAGGAAAGTGAGAAGATTGAGGAAGAAAGAGCAGATAGAAGAGGAAATGGACACATTGTACTATAGTTAGAACTTCAGAGATGGATCTTTTGAGTGTGTTGAAGGTTGAGCTGGTGGCACACAGGAAGTAGTGGAGGAAACAGAACATAATGACGGTAGTTTTTTTCATCATCCCTTAAACCAAAACTTGTTGGAGGTAAAAAAAATCAAGCCTTTATTTGATCCCTTTGTCCATTTTCTTCACATTTGGTGAATATGCTATCATATGACTTGTATGTAATTCACGTTGTCCACATCAATCAGAATCACGATCATCTTTATTTGCCAAGTATGTCCAAAAAACACACAAGGAATTTGTCTCCGGTAGTTGGAGCCGCTCTAGTACGACAACAATCTTCCGCTTTTTCCTTAAAGTTATGTCAGATCAGATTGCTCAGTCTACTCTTGGCTCACAAGCATGCTTCTTCTTTTATCACTTCCAGAGCCACTCCTTTCGCCAATGCTCCTAATTTATCTGAATGGGTCTGCAGTGCATAAAGATGTGGAGCTAAACTCTTTGCAATATATGGTAGGTGTGCTATTGCCTGAGGGGGTCACTTGATGGTCACAAATTCAGCTAGTCTCTGCTGTCAATGTGCTTTTTATACACATTAAACACAAGTAACCAAAGCCTGATGTGTAGTTAGTGTGCAATTGAAAGTCGAGTACACGCAGAACGGAAAGCGAGAGCCAACATTCATTACAAAACCCCATTACGTCACTGCAGAACAACTTCATCTATTCCTTTAAATCACTTGGTTTGTTTTGCATGATTGTTCATTGTTCTCCACAACTGATATCTTTGTCTATCTGGAAACGCTCCCAAGTCTGGAATTAAGAAAGATCGATAGCCACTGTGTTTATTTTGGTTCCGAAAATCCAGGCTTCGTCTCTCCGAATTTTCAAAAGCACATTAGACAAGAAGTCACCTCCATGCAGTTACTTGTATAGATTCAATCACACGTATCTGAGATTAAATAATACAAACCACGAATAAATCACTCCATCTGCAGAATGTGGAAAGGGTTAAGTGTGTCTGGAGGGAGCAATAAAACATTGCCACGCACTACTACTCTATGTGCGGTAACCTCTAGCTCTGTTTGCCCTTTAAATGGGTGGCATCTAATCGTGTTGAGTAAGGGTAGCAGAAGGTCGAAGCGGAGGGGTTCACAACAAGCAAAGCTTCATCCTAATTTATGACACGCAGGGCAGGAGGGGCACAGTTGCACTTCGTTGACTATGAAGGGTCACCAGCCAGGGCTCAACACCTTATGATCCTGTGCAAAAGTAAATCCGGTATGTCAAACTGTGATCATCTGAAAGCCCATTTGAGCAGCCACCCTTTGACACCATGTACAGTGTTGTAGACTGAAGACAAGTTACACAGTAATGTTTTTCACTGAAAACCAATTAGAAACTGTGTTGCTTCTCTTGAATCCGTTACCAAAGTGGATATTTTTGAAAATGAAAAATTCTAAATATACCCCCAATGAAGTCTTTAAAAAAATATTTTGGATTAGTTTCAATAGGATAACCAGTGTAGAATTTCTATGGTGACATCACAAACTACTGATGGAGCAAGCATATTACCGTCTTTTCAGTCAGTTTTGCACACGAATGGGGATCATATTAACAACATTAGTGTCCCTTTGTAACACTGTTTAAAAAGAACGAAAAACAATGTACTGTACCTTTTAAACGTGTTCCAAATGTACCCATATTCTCTCTCCTTTATGCAGTGATTGCATTTTGAGGAAGTACAATGGTAATGGAAGCCTGTTCTCATTAGCAAAATACCAGTATTGATTGGTTCATGGCTCAGGTTGAAAAGTGCTGGTTGCTCAACCCAAACAGTTGTGGGTTTGATCCCCAGCTGTCCCACACCAATGAACTAAGATTCTGAGCCCCAAGGTTTTAGGACTGTGACCTGAGGTAAAACTGACCCTAGGATTGTGGTTAAAATAAAGCCTTACAGAAATTCACAAAATGTGTTCTCTGCTTTTAAACCATCACAATAGTGCACACAGCAGATATATACAGTTAGTGAGACACAATGGAGCAGGGGGCTACTTTTCAACACCTGGAGAGCAGTTTAGGGAATCGGTGTCTTTCTCAAGGAAACCACAGCCATGAGTCCGGGGTACGCTGTTAGTGGATGGTTGAGGGCTTGAGCTTACGGTGGCAGGTGGCGATCTTAGCCACAGCTGCCCCGTCTTCCATTTTTTGAGAGGGTTTACTGGAAAATAGTCCAACTCAAACAGTGCTTAATGCCGTTTTTAAATCATGCTATAGCAAGTTGCAGAAATAGACCTCATTCCAGTAAGAGCACTACCACTACAGGTACTTCTAAACAGTTATAAGGATTAGAATCAGCATGTCTGTTTCCAAAATGTGCATATCTCTTAGATTTTTAAACGTTCTGTATTTGTACAAAAGGGATTTATTTTATAAGTGTTGTAAACTACACTGCTGTACAGCAGGGGCATCGCTAAGCCTATTTTAGGGGTGGGGGGGGCAGAAGACCCCCAAAATATTCTCAAGCCCCGCAAAATTATTTGGTAGTATGTGTTCATGGCAAACTTTTATTTAAAACCAATTTTCAGCCCCCCTAAAATCAAATTTGGTTTCCCAAAAATGCCCCCCCATGTTGACGATTAATTGTTTTAGACAATTAAGCATTCACTATATGAGCATGTATACGGTCAATGCAATACCCCTTTTCACGTTTGGAAATTTGGGGTTCGGGGGTCACAAAACTGCTATGCCCCAACCCACCCATCAAAAAAAAAATTGCGATGCCCCTGCATAAAGTAACATTAAAATGGTTGGTATGCTCATTCGAACTATAGCATCCACATGTACAAACATGTGTACTATGGATAGAACAATGTGGGCATTCTAAATAAATACTCTTCTGACAATTCTCCTTCTTTGGGATCCCGAGATTGCTTCACACACTCAAGGATTTCAATTTAATACACGTTATGTCGACTTGGCAAGAAGTGTGGATTGGTTTCCTGTTCCCAGAGCCTCCAGATCACGTCTCATTGCTGTTTGTCATGAAGCGAGACCATGAGATCTGAACTTGTGACTTGACCTAAACTTCATCACCCAGCTGAGTACTGCTCACTGATGCTTTTCGCCTTTGCCACATTGTCCCAGCGCTGACACGTGTTATTCAAGTCCAAATCTTTTCATCCGTTACATCCGTACATGCTTACGCTTAATAACTTGTTTATCTGCATCCTCTGCTCGGTGTCCTTTGGTGGACCTTGGTTGAGATGAACAGTTCACCAACACGCCACTTTATTCAGCTTCACGCCAATTCCTGTTGTTGTTCTCTATCACAATGGTTCACTACTGGGACATGAAGAGGAGGTTATGCCCTAATGAACACAGGTGGCCCAGCTAATGATCTGCTGGCTCAGCATGTATTTCTAATGATGCTGCATATAATATAATAGAAATTATCTAGGGGTTCTTTTTTTTATGTGTAAAATACTCCAGTGGAAACCGAGAAATATGAAGAATTTTGCTGTTTATGTTGAAGCAAGTGGAAAATCTCATCCAAGCCAGAGTAAGAGTATACTATCCAATATTGCATTTGACATTTGGTCAAAGTTTATTTTATGTTTTTAAATTGGAGTGCCCGAAGAAAACCCACATAGGCACGGGGAGAACATGCAAACTCCACACAGGCGGGGCCGGGGATTGAACCCCGCACCTCAGAACTGTGAGGCAGACATTCTAACCAGTCTCCCACCGTGCCACCCTCCAAGAGCAGTGGTTCCCAAACTTTCTACACCAAGTACCACCTAGAAAATGCCGGGTTTGCAAGTACCATCATAACTAACATAACAATACAGCGGCATAGTAGGCCTAAATGTACCGAAAAAGCTGTTCTTTGAATGACTTTAAATCACAACTTGTGCACAAATTAAGTGCAATTAAAAATAGAAGAAAAAGATTAGTTCCTTGCACCAGAGGCAAATGTTTGGTTATCCTGTTCAGCTCAGTGCAGAATGACTGAAATAAAGTGTTTTACTAATTGTATCTAAATAATTCTCTCCCACCACTGATCATTGTGTTTAAGGAGGACACTGCAACATGGAACAGGGTGAAGAAAAGCAATGGTTGCCATACATCACTTTAAATGCTTGCAAGTATGATTAGAAAATATATTTTGCGTGCTTGACATACCCGATCGGGTGTTGGAGTCAACACTCCACTTGAATGTTTTTGAAGTAAGACATTCTTTAGTAGACTGGAAGTTTTCTAGTTTTACAAGGTTTACATTGACCGTTGTATTAATTGACTTTCTCCACCAAAGGAACCTCCCTATTTCCTCCCTGCCTATAAACTTCAAAAGTGACTGGTGTTTGCACTGGGGCACCTAAGAGAAGGGCATCTATCATCAGTTTGCCACTGTGAACTTACTATGGACAAAACACACACTAGCTCTGACAACACATGTAAGTTATTCTCCGTCTGTTTTATTTATACTGTACCATCGTGAAAACGGTTTATTCTAGTTCTGTGTCTTGATCCAGGTGGCCTCTAAAAATAGAAAGGTATTCAATGGTGCTATCATCGTACGGAAAATGGATGGATAGATGGACTACTTTTCTTATGTAATTTGGAAAACGCAATCTGACAAATGTCCGCCAGATGTGTTGATGGAAAAATTACGTTATACCCCAGTCCAGTGGGGGGCGGGGCATTTCTGACGTGGGCCTTCGCTCATCAGCCAAGTAGTAAGATAACGGCCCAATTGGCCCCAATGCAAGTGGACTATAATACAGAGAAAAAGAAAACCCTCAATTTGCACCAATATCTGGATCTGTATCAACATTTAAAGCCACTTTCTTTTCAGTTTCAGTACTATGACACTACAGAGTTTTGTTTTTGCTTGATCCTGCAAACGTATTAATGATCAAAACATCACCTCTTGCCTTGCTTGCTAACCACACTGTGCCGTATGTGCACAGGAATGTGCACATACGGTGAGCTGAGGTCACATCATTGCACCACATACAGTATATCCCAAAATCAAATAGAGATTTTGTCAGTTACCAAACTCCACCTGACCTGGAAGTAACAGACTGATTGTGTATACCACACAACAACTTTGTATGTTATTGCATCTGTTTATGATAGTACAGCTGTGTAAAATCACAAACAGATGCATTAAGCGGCTACTGATGAGAGGTCAGCCCATCCCTGTAATCACTATCAGGCCCTCAGAGAGACATTTGCTAACTGAGACACCGCAACACATGGGAGACATTTTCACTGCCAATGTGGTCTCACATATAATGTACTGTACAGTGAATTCATGGAGACATGGTGAAGCTCCACACGTGTTGGCTTTTTCTACAGTCCGCTGCTTAAGAAAACATCCTTTTTCGTGTACATTCTTACTGAGACCTTGGATTGCTCATAAATGACTAAGCACTTTTTATTGTGACATATGGCCTTGTTACAGAGCTATATACACTAGAACCCCCAAAGTGGAAGACAATCTGTTCTGCCGCTGGTTGACTTCCAAGCTGTTCTAATTGCAAAGCAGTTCACCCCTAGAAAGGTTATCCACTGTGTGCATCACTGTAAATAAAACACAAAGCAAAATGACTTACCCTTTTAAGACACCTGGGAACAGGAGAGTGGTCATACCGTCACCTGGTGGCTCTTGATGGGATAGCTGGTATTAATGAATAATAATAATAATAATAATAACAGAATGTGCTTGGAAAGTAGCTAGTTTGAACTAGTTTTGAAATAGTTTTGGTGCATTTGTTGACAGGTTCCACTGTTACTTTATTTTGCTCATTCTCTCCTAATGATCAGAATTTAATAAGAATTTTTTTTTATTAATCTCACAGAACTTTGGCTTTTATTTATTTAGTAAATGATACCGTTTTAGACACTACAAATATTGGAATCATTTAATTATGCTGTAGGAAATTGCCAGTTTTGGCATTTTAAGGGTTTGCTGAGAAAAAAGTCAGTGTTCAAGCAGAACATCTCTTGGGAAATCATTCCCGAACACGAGAGAAAAAAAGTGTGAGGCAACTTAAATGCCCTTTGGCATTTAAAACAAAATCTAGTGGAGCTACTTTCCAGATAATTAGGGGCACATTTACAATTGGGGATACACATAGCCCAAATGGATTTAGAGGAAAAAAGGTCACTGTAAAAAGTATTCAAATGTAACTGAGTCAAGTCAGGCAGTCAGACATCTGCTTTGACCCTCATAAAATAGATTCATAATGCGCCGTGACATCAAAACAAGTCACGTAAAAAAGGGAGACGCAAAGGCTCTTAAGGATGTATGGGGGGGGGGGGAAATACCTTTGCCTTTCCTTAAAAAATATTTCCTGAAGGCATTGGTCATTTTCCAGCTTGTTGATGAAGGCCATATGGAAACAAAGCACCACAACTCCATGCATGAGATAAAGTGAAGAACCTCTGCTCTGATTAACTACCGCAAATACCAAGTAATGTGTTGCCTTCAGTGCATATAAACGCCCAGCATATTTTGGAACCATTTCTCTGAGGAGCACTGAGTACTGAGTACTGAGGACGTAAACCTGTTAGTGTTAAAGTCTTTAAATCTTGCTCCGTGTGTTATTCTACTGTCAGGATGGAGAGCAGCGCAACACGGCAGCGCTGACACACCACACACCCTCAGGGAGGTGCTCTCTACCCCCCCCCCCATGCCATATAAATCTGCAGTCCCCCAACATGGGCAGGATTCATTACATGCACTCTTGTTCACACACTAAAATGAAGACGGACAGTTTGGCAATTCACCAACTCCTGTCAGTTTTGCGGGGTCCATCAAAGCAACTTCCCTGATCATTACAAAACCTCAGTATCATGCTGTGCAAGTTGTAAATGTTCCAATTCTGTCATGTTTTCCCACATTTTGGCTGCGTCACACTCAAATTTAAAAGTGAGTACTTAACTTAATTGGAGTGGTGAAATTTGGTGGGTTTATTTTGCAATGGCAATAACTCGGCTGTTACATGCACTCACGAGTCGCAACTTACAGGTGTAACGTGTAAAATATAGATGGGTCATTTTTATATAATTTGATGAATAACGGTAAAGACATGGCCCACTGAATTTCCTTTTGAAAATCAATTAATTTAACTGATATGAGTATTTGAATTATTGGCAATTGTTACCCATAAAAAGGTCACAATTGTTTTAAAGACAAAAAAAAGTAAATATTTTTCAAACTTTTAATGGAAAAAATATATTCACCGTTAGGTGTCCAAAATGAACTTTCATGATTTGCAACATATTTTCTGAAGATGCTGATTACATTTATAGATATATAGGATACTTTTCCTATTGCTTAATATGCCTTTTCCTTGAAAACTAACACAAATTCCTTCTTTTTTGTTCTTTTACAAACCCTCATTCTTTGTCACTCAAGCTGTCCTTACCATTAATGCCACTGGAGAGAGCATCATTATGTTGTTGCAATACAGGGCTCTGTGAGCTCAAGTGCCAGGATGAGGCAGCCATTTTGCATTCACACAATAGCAGACAGCAAAATAAATGGTGTTATTTCTGAGATATGAATGAATATGTATGAATTTGTGAAAGTATCACAACTATTGCATGTCTTCTTCTTCTTCTTTTCCTTTCGGCTTGTCCCGTTAGGGGTCGCCACAGCGCGTCATCCTTTTCCATGAGAGCCTATCTCCTGCATCCTCCTCTCGAACACCAACTGCCATCATGTCTTCCCTCACGACATCCATCAACCTTCTCTTTGGTCTTCCTCTAGCTCTCTTGCCTGGCAGCTCCATCGTCATCATCCTTCTACCAATATACTCACTCTCTCTCCTCTGGACGTGTCCAAACCATTGAAGTCTGCTCTCTCTAACTTTGTCTCCAAAACATCGAACCTTGGCTGTCCCTCTGATGAGCTCATTTCTAATTTTATCCAACCTGGTCACTCCGAGAGCGAACCTCAACATCTTCATTTCCGCCACCTCCAGCTCTGCTTCCTGTTTTCTCTTCAGTGCCACTGTCTCTAATCCATACATCATGGCTGGCCTCACCACTGTTTTATAAACTTTGCCCTTCATCCTAGCAGAGACTCTTCTGTCACATAACACACCTGACACCTTCCTCCACCCGTTCCAACCTGCTTGGACCCGTTTCTTCACTTCCTGACCACACTCACCATTGCTCTGGACGGTTGACCCCAAGTATTTAAAGTCCTCTACCCTTGCCATCTCTTCTCCCTGTAGCCTCATTCTTCCCCCACCATCCCTCTCATTCATGCACATATATTCTGTTTTACTTCGGCTAATCTTCATTCCTCTTCTTTCCAGTGCATGCCTCCATCTTTCTAACTGTTCCTCCAGCTGCTCCCTGCTTTCACTGCAGATCACAATGTCATCTGCAAACATCATGGTCCACGGGGATTCCAGTCTAACCTCATCTGTCAGCCTATCCATCACCACTGCAAAAAGGAAGGGGCTCAGGGCTGATCCCTGATGCAGTCCCACGTCCACCTTAAATTCTTCTGTCACACCGACAGCACACCTCACCGCTGTTCTGCTGCCCTCGTACATGTCCTGTATTATTCTAACATACTTCTCTGCCACTCCAGACTTCCGCATGCAGTACCACAGTTCCTCTCTGGGTACTCTGTCATAGGCTTTCTCTAGATCTACAAAGACACAATGTAGCTCCTTCTGACCTTCTCTGTACTTTTCCATCAACATCCTCAAGGCAAATAATGCATCTGTGGTACTCTTTCTAGGCATGAAACCATACTGTTGCTCGCAAATACTCACTTCTGTCCTGAGTCTAGCCTCCACTACTCTTTCCCATAACTTCATTGTGTGGCTCATCAACTTTATTCCTCTATAGTTGCCACAGCTCTGCACATCACCTTTGTTCTTAAAAATGGGCACCAGTACACTTTTCCTCCATTCCTCAGGCATCTTCTCACGCACTAGAATTCTATTGAACAAGCTGGTCAAAAACTCCACAGCCACCTCTCCTAGATACTTCCATACCTCCACAGGAATGTCATCAGGACCAACTGCCTTTCCATTTTTCATTCTCTTTAATGCCTTTCTAACTTCCCCCTTACTAATCATTGCCACTTCCTGGTCCACCACACTTGCCTCTTCTACTCTCCCTTCTCTATCATTTTCCTCATTCATCAACTCCTCGAAGTATTCTTTCCATCTAGCTAGCACACTGCTGGCACCAGTCAACATATTTCCATCTCTATCCTTAATCACCCTAACCTGCTGCACATCCTTCCCATCTCTATCCCTCTGTCTGGCCAGCCTGTATAGATCCTTTTCTCCTTCTTTAGTGTCCAACCTGCCATACATGTCATCATATGCCTCTTGTTTTGCCTTTGCCACCTCTACCTTTGCCCTGTGTCGCATCTCAATGTATTCCTTTCGCCACTCCTCGGTCCTCTCAGTGTCCCACTTCTTCTTAGCTAACCGTTTTCCTTGTATGATTTCCTGTACTGTGAGGTTCCACCACCAAGTCTCCTTCTCTCCTTTCCTGCCAGAAGATACACCAAGTACTCTCCTGCCTGCTTCTCTGATCACCTTGGCTGCAGTGGTCCAGTCTTCTGGAAGCTCTTCCCGTCCACCGAGAGCCTGTATCACCTCTTCCCGAAAAGCTGCACAACACTCGTCCTGTCTCAGCTTCCACCACATGGTTCTCTTCTCTGCCTTTGTCTTCCTAATTTTCCTCCCCACCACCAGAGTCATCTTACACACCACCATCCTATGCTGTCTAGCCACACTCTCCCCTACCACTACCTTACAGTTGGTAACCTCCTTCAGATTACATCGTCTGCACAAGATGTAATCCACCTGTGTGCTTCTACCTCCGCTGTTGTAGGTCACCTTATGTTCGTGCCTCTTCTGGAAAAAAGTGTTCACTACAGCCATTTGCATCCTTGTTGCAAAGTCTACCACCATCTGTCCCTCCAAGTTCCTTTCCTGGATACCGTACTTACCCATCACTTCTTCATCACCCTTATTACCTTCACCAACATGTCCATTACAATCTGCACCAATTACGACTCTCTCTCTGTCTGGGATGCTCAGAACTACATCATCTAGCTCCTTCCAGAATTTCTCTTTCACCTCTAGGTCACATCCTACCTGTGGGGCATAGCCACTAATCACATTACACATAACACCCTCAATTTCAAATTTCAGCCTCATCACTCGATCTGATACTCTTTTCACCTCCAAGACATTCTTAGCCAACTCTTCTTTTAAAATAACCCCGACTCCATTTCTCTTCCCATCTACACCATGGTAAAATAATTTAAACCCTGCCCCTAAACTTCTAGCCTTACTGCCTTTCCACCTGGTTTCCTGGACACACAATATATCAACCTTTCTCCTAATCATCATGTCAACCAACTCCCGAGATTTTCCTGTCATAGTCCCAACATTCAAAGTCCCCACATTCAGTTCTAGGCTCTGTGTTTTCCTCTTCTCTTTCTGCCGAAGAACCCGCTTTCCACCTCTTCTTCTTCTTCTTCTTCTTCTTTGACTTCGACTTCGACCCACAGTAGCTGAATTTCCAACAGCGCCCTGCAGGTTGACGGCGCCAGTGGCGGACGTTGTTAACCCGGGCCACGACCGATCCGGTATGGAATTCTTTGGATGAACGCTCATATTTGTTTGGCAAGGTTTTAAGCCGGATGCCCTTCCTGACGCAACCCTCTGCATTTATCCGGGCTTGGGACCGGCCTACAGTTTGCACTGACTTGTGCCCCCCATAGGGCTGCATGTCTTCATCATTATTACCATTGCATAAAGACAAGAGTGTAAATGGGTTTAATGAGTAGTAAGGATCATTTATGCATTTGTAGCCGCAGAGTTTAAAGGGCAACGCATGTAAATTAGGCAACTCACACAATTTTTATGAAGCCACTTATATCTTTACCATTTATGCACTTTAGTCTTTACTCTTTACCATGATAAAAAGAAGTGTATTTCAATAGGCCACCACCATTTTCTCTGTCATTAAGGTTTGCCTTTACAATGAATGCCAAAAATTTTAAATCATCGACCACTTTTTGAAAATGGGACTTTATGGGTGGCTGTTTCAGTATGGGCATAAAAAAAAAAAAAAACTGCTAATCAGATTTTTTTTAACAGGTGTCTTTACCATTATTGATTATATTATATAAAAATTACCCCTATGTGTTGACTATATTGCCAAAAGTATGCACACACCTGACTTGACTCAGATATAAATTTAAGTGACATCCCATTCTTAATCCATAAAGTTTAGTATGACCTAAGTCCACCCTCTGCAGTTATAACATCTTAAACTCTTCTTGGAAGGGTTTCCACAAGGTTTAGGAGTGTGTTTATGGGAATTTATGACAATTTTTCCAGAAGCGCATTTGTGAGGTTACATGCTAATGTTGGACGAGACGGCCTGACTCTCAGTATCCGCTAATTCATCCAAAAGTGTTCTATAGGGTTGAGGTTTGGATTGTGCAGGCCAGTCAATTTCATCCACATCAAACTTTCTCATCGGTGTCTTTATTAACCTTGATTTGTGCACTGATGCATGGTAATTTTGGTACAGGAAGGGACTATCTCCAAACTGTTCCCACAAAGTTGGAAATGTCCAAAATATTAGCCCTTGAACTCCAGTGAAAGGGACTCTGAATGCTTCTGCATACCAAGAATTTCTGGACAGTCAAACAGTTTGGGATTTTGCGATTTAATAAAAAAATAATATAGCAAAGTATAATGCAGGTGGAGCCTCAAAACCCGATAGAGGGTGCTAGTAGATGTGCAGCGCTCAATCACTCAGTGTGCAAGTGTGAGTCACCAACTACTGTATTTTTGTTTCCCTGATTGTCCACTTCAGTCGTGTTTGGGCACGTTGCTTGGTGTGAGGTGGGCCTCAATTTCATGAATAGTCATGACAAAAATGCTGGTTTTGGCCCATTTTTTGTTTATTTGGACTGCTTTGTCACTCGCTAGCCTATGCAGTTCATACAGCAATGACCAATAAGAATGTTGACTGAAGACCAATAAGAGAAGAGATTGATGTCATGTGGTTGTGACACATTTTGGGATCTTGCACTTATGAAAAGTAATTTTGGTTACTGCTGTTTAAAATTTCTAATGTGGAAAAAAAGTGCATTGGGTTGCTGACTTTATATATTTTTGATTATAGAATAAAACTTTTTGAAATACTACAGCTGCATGTACTGTAGCTGTATTGTTTGTTTACATTTGTATTAGCACCTGTGATCGTTTTGGTCACTATAATTGTGATTTTCCATTGTCATATCGTCTCATATTACTGCACATACGGTATGAAGTCCTACACACTGCACAAAATTGTTTAAACTATATCTTGTGCATCAGAGCCTACTGAGAATAGAATGTTGGGCACCAAAAGCTTCTACATTCAAATATCAACAAATGAATATAATTCAGTGCAGAACTTTGGCAGATGGAGGTCATTCATTCAACACTGTACCGCCAGCTACATCTTTGTCAGAAGATTTCTTGAGAACCTTTAGATTTATTTTTATTTTTTTAAATAAAGCTTTAACGATTTGCCATAAACCGACAGCCAAACATGTGGGCATCATGTTGATCAAGTCTGTGCAGAAGGGAGAAGTGAAGTGTTGGCCTGGAAGGAAAGTTCCATGTGTGCAATAGAGTACAGGATCACTAAAAAGGTGACAAACACCATCCCAAAACAAACAAGAAGGGGGTTGTACAGCTCCAGCACAGCTACTGATTACAATGGAATTGATCAAGCAAAACATTACATGGCCATTTGCACTAGGTAGTAATTCAGCACATTATTCTGCTGCTACAGACAATCCTGAGTGAGAACCTTTAGTGCTCATAATAGAATTTATATCTCGGACTGGGGAATTGGCTCACATTTCAACAAGACCATAAGTCAAACAGCATGCCAAGAAAATACAAGTACTGCTTTGGGAAAAAACTGATGGTCCAGAAGGAAGATATTGAATTGACTCGGGAGATGTCTGAAAATGTCCAAGCACTTACACTCTCCTCTAGTGTGTTTTCTATGCACTTACTTCGATGAAAACAATTCCAAAAGTCTGGAAAACTTGAAAGCATGAGAAGGTCTATAAGGTAGCCGCGGTACAAAATATCTCCTTCCCTTGGTTTAAAAAGGCTGAATTTACACAAAAGATGGTGGGCAAAACAGATGACAAGTTTACATTCCCCACCGCATCTCGACCTTACAGTCACAACATAGTGAGCATGTATCACTTTTTTTCACAACATGAGTAATTCATCAGACGTTTATTATGACCCATTCTGACTCCTGTGTGGGTGGCTTTGTAAAAACAATGACCTAAAATCAAAACAAGGTCTGAACTCAACACACTGAAGAAGAGCTTACTGTGATAAAACTAAAACTTATACAAATACATTTGTTTTGCTTTATTTAGCATGTTCAGTGTCTTTATAACATGTTTGAAAACCTGCAATATTTTTCATCCCTATAGATTGATATAATGATTTATTTTCCATTCTCCAACCCCCCATGCAAAGCCCAGAAAATCTTTTAATTAAGCCCGCAATTTATTATTGCAAGACATTGGAAACAAACTTCCTCTGAGGTGCACAACTACTTGGAAACATTCACATTTATATCAACATTGAAGTGTTGTCTTTTCAAACGCTTCCCATTACTAAACAGACAGAAATGTCGTTTTCATTCATATTTGCTCGAATGTATAATCTAATATTTTATAGCAAAGACACACACTTTTTATTGCCCATATAAATACTGTAGTTCACTGCCTTTTTGTGGGGAAATATGGAAAATGGACTTTTTAATTGCTTGTATACAAATAATTGGCTGTCCAGAGTGCCTGCCCACCCATCAAGTGTGAACTTAAACAATCACGCAAATAATTTGTTATCGGCTCATTTCTGCAAATCCTGTCTGTGTGCAAGCCGTTTTGCACTTCTGTCCCACTGTTATGTAACAGTGGTGGGACAGGTCATTTACATAACAGGCCACCCTGACGCCACAAAGGAGTCGATTGACGTCACAAAGGAGGGGGCAGACCCAGGCACCGCGGTGCCTATAAATATCCACGATGTCTAATCCTGTCACAATATTTTGTTTCGCTTGTCGTGTAGGACTCCTCCACTCTTCTGCTCTTGTCAGTCAACTAATAACCGAAATAGAAAATGGTTGTATGGCGTCATCTGTTGGACAAAAAAAGAAAGTGAATCCACAACACCAGCAGAGGGCTCTGTCGTCCAAGTCAAAGACTCACCCGGCAATCTTCGGCTCCGGAAGATGCTTTTGGCAGGTCGCTGATGCTGTGTAACTGCACGTTTCGTAAGTAGGATCTTTCTCTTCCAGACACACGACATATGTGCCCTCCTATCATCGCGAGTTAGTCTGTTCTGCGGTGTATGAGTCGTCAGTCGTTCTCAAGTGCTCGCCTGGACAGCTAAGAATGAGCTTAGCAGGCTAGCCTAGCCCATGTAAACAATCAACTGCCGTGAGACACATACTACACTGGCAGTTTTGATGAAATAGCTGTCTTACATGAGAAGGGGTTTATTCTGAACCGCGCTTCGTGACGTACATGTTAATTCACACATCAAAGTCCATCGCATACGTGGCCAGGTACCCGAAAGCTAGCTAAAGGTGGATCTGCTTGCTGTCCAATATCACAATATTCCGGTAATAATATTAGGTGCGTTTTCAGAACCTCATTAAAAGACGGCAACGGGCTTGTCTATCCTATTTTCTTGCAGCACGTCACCATGCCAGTAGATGGATTAGAGGACCAGGCCCCCTCCTCCCTATCTGGGCCGGCCAGTGCTGCTCTCACTAGGACAGGCTCAGAGGAGAATGGAGGCTCAGCACTTTTTTCTCGGGGCCCTGAGGCTGCTTCTCCCTGTACAGCTGTCAACGAGGCTGGGGATGGCAATTGTGGTGAGAACCAAAAGAAAGCTAGCCGAGTGATTTTGCTTGGCACCTTTAGTAAAATCATTTGTCATGTTTCAAACATTGTCATCTCCTGTTTGTGTTCAGGCGGTAAGAGGGCCGGAGCTTTGGTGCACATCGACCGCCAGCGCATCCAAGCGGCGTCGGCCAGTTCTGGGGCTGTCGAGTTGCTGGGTCTCGGCGTGGCCGTCTATGACCAGGATGTCCTGGAGCGAGGCGTCATGCGGCAGGTAGACGAGGCCATCCGGGAGGCCAGTCAGGGTGCTGCCAAAGCCGAGGCCAAGAAGGAGTACGAGATGGTGCTGGATGACGTCAGGTAACAAAAACTCCCAGAGCAGGTTTGGGCAAAGCCACGCAAACGCCCACATAGCCAATTTTAATATGTGAAATAAAATAGAACAAACAAAAAAAAAAGAGTAATAGTAGTTGAAGAAGAATTAAAGAAGTGATCTGCAGTTGCAAACTCTTTTCCTTGTTATTTTTGTTGTGGTGAATAAATTGTGAGACAAACACTCACACCACCAGGTGGCTGCTCAAATTTGTCCCGATGATCTGTGTGTACCCTGCGTAAGGCCATATACAGCCTATGAGAGCATTTGATCTAATCTGTTATGCAATTCTAAAAACAGACAAAACTTGTGAAAAGCGAAGAAAACAACAACAAAAAACTAACCCAATAAATTGCATTAGTTTTTGGCCCCTGATAGAAGAAAGGTTGCCCACCTGTGCCTTTGAGTCAGGCATTCTGTCACAACATATACAGAAAAATTGAAGAAGGGTTCCTTTGGTCCAGTCATGTGTACACTTCTTAGGCACCCCGCCATAATCTTATATAGTCATAATCAGAGTTGTACAGCGCAGTGATGTAAAAAAATTTACTGAATGGTGTTTCTAGTACTTTACCCCCACATGTAGCTTAGTAAGGTAATCACAATATTTGACACACCTCTTATATTATACTATACACCGCTGCAAATTATAACCATGATAATAAATGTGTTGTTAATAATTAGTAGCTCTCTGATTGTTTGATGAAGCATATTGTATCATCAGACTGAAGTTTGCATAAGGTGAGGTGTAAATTTAGGTACATTCCAAGATTACTGTGAACTATAATTAATTCCTGTTATGATTATCATAGTTCTATTTCAATTTCCATATGACTTTTAGGTCCGTGACGTTATCTCTGAAGCATATCAATAAGATCATTGAGCAGCTATCCCCTTATGCATCATCGAGTAAAGACATCAGCAGGAAGATTGAATCTGTCAAAAGGCAGAAAGAAAATAAGGTAAGCTTGTGTAACTGATATTTTTGAATCAATCTTACAGTGACTGTAATGCTGAAAAGCGTTTTGTGTGTATGTGTGTGTGATTCAGGAGAAGCAATTCAAAAAGGTTCAAGCCAAACAGAAGCGACTTCAGGCTATTTTGGGAGGCGAAGTTACCCAAAGGTTTGAAGATGAGCTTTTGCCAGTGGATGCCGAAGACGCAGGTAACAGCACGTCTACAAATGCTGTTTACTGAAAATCTAAATTTGAAATAAATTCATGAACAGAAGCAAAAAAAAGCTTTGTTGTGGGCACCGGGGACAAGTTCCATAAGAATTAACATTATGTTCTTTTAAAAAGTCCAAATTCATGTGACCTTCCAATGCACCAAAATGTCCGACTTCCTTGTTTTTGTGCAACACACCATTATCTGGCTAATGCTAATCCTGGCCAATACTTGTTTGTGTTGTACCAGAGCCTGGGCCTTCCACGCTGGGCAGCATGCTCATGCCAGCCCAGGAGACCGAGTGGGAGGCGCTGATTCGGACAGGTCACATGACACCTTTTGGTACGCGAATCCCGCAGGAGGAGGTGAAGAAGGAACCTCGCAAACTGATGCTGGCCGAGAACTCTGCATTTGACCAGTACCTGGCTGACCAGGCCAAGCTGGCGACTGAAAGGAAGAAGAGGACTCTTGTGAAGAAAAAGAGGAGCTCTGGTACTCACGGGCAAGGATCCAAAGGAACCGAATCCTCTCCGAAGGATAAGAAAATGCGTAAGCGCATGCGAAAGCTCCAGATAACTGCTCTGAAGGCTCATCCCAAGGCGAGACCAAAGATTGAGCCACGAGCACCAAAGCCAAAGAGAACACCTCAAATTGAAGGCGACGAGGTCGACAGTGACGGCTCCGAGTACCTGCCGAGCGACGAATGCTTTGATCCTGACCAAGAGGAACGAGACGCCATAGAAGAAGGCTTTGGGGAAGAAGGTGACAATGATGAGTACGAGTTGAAAGCGTTCAAGAGGAAGAATGAAGCAAAGGGCAGGAGGCCGGTCAAGAAACAGAAGAGTGTTGATGAGTATTCTGCTGAAAGTTCAGATGAAGAGAATGACACCAAGAGTAAAGGGAAGAAATGCAAAGATGACGGGGATGTGGACTGTTACAGACAGCGAATAAGGTACAATCTTCACTGCTACAAACATGACAATAAATTCCAAATTTGCGCCAAACTTTATAGTGGTCAAGCCACCAATCCTGTATTGCATCACCGCAAAACCTCAGCGTAGTTCGTGAGACTTTGGCAACACAGTGGCTTAACTTAACAACTGTGTTTTGCTGTTTCTTTGAATTTGATTATTATTTCCTATGATTAAAAATGTTTTTGAAACACAATCAGCGGTTCCAGAGTTTCCACTGTTGTTCTGTATAACAAAGTTTCAGCAGTAAATCTTTTTAGGAAAGTGGACAATTGACAAGATTGAACCTTTTTAGTTTATGCACACATGGAATGGCATAGAGAAAATGTGCTATTGTTATTGGCATTAGTTAGTTAGTTGGTTTGTGCTGGCTGCACGGTGCCAGAGGAGTGTTAATCCCAGATGAGATTGGCAGCTGTTTCTTGACGAAGCAAATTCACTCTTTTTCTCCTTCTCGATCTGCCCTAATTATCCTCCTGCACATGGTTTTATAAGCGCACTCACTCACTTCCTCTCATGCTCAAATTAGGGGAAGAGCACCCCTAATGAGATTTCATATTTATAGCTGCCAAATAAATTGTGTTGGCATGTGTCCTTTTTCTGCACTACTGTGATTGGATGTCAGTTGAGCAGCGCAAACACGGTACGGCTGGGTGAGGCCGGCCTTGCGAGGAGTGATGTTATTAGAGCAGTTGGGCGGAGGCGGTAAGGTGGCGATGGTGTTGGTGCAGAGGGGGCAGAAAAGTGTAATTAACTGAGCCAATGCTTAGTCTTGACTTAATTAGAGAGCATGGTCTCACAGGCCCAGCTAAAGGAGCAGTTTTGTGGCAGGGTGACAGGACTAGGCCCAAATGAAGATGGATTCTTATCCCCTCCACCTCACACCTTTCTGGGGAACTCGCACTACTAATTGTCTGTATCAATCTTCATTTGCTGCGTGACGACTTTGCCTCTAACTGCCTTTTGCTGCACCGCTATTAAACCCTTTCTCCTTTACATTTACCACTTCTTTTTTTTGTCCATTGAGCTTCCAAATCTTAAGGGATCACTCCTAACAGTTGCCTTCCGCACATCTTTTGTGGGGCATCCATCCATTTATTAGCTCTAAAAGGCATTATGAATCGGTCTCAGCCTCTGTACAACTTAATAACGTCATTAACGCTTCCAGACAAGCTCCTTACTCATTAACTACAGTGTTTGTTTTCATACTGTAACTTCATTAGGCTGTACCTTTCCTGCTAGGAGGTGGAAGCGACAGCGTCTTATAGAAAGGGAGCAGAGGAGGGAAGGAGGTGAGGAGCTGACAGACGACAGCGACGCAGAGTTTGATGAAGGCTTCAAGGTGCCCGGTTTCCTCTGGAAGAAACTTTACAAGTAAGTTGTGTGAATGTGCATTTAGTCGCCCTGTGCTATCAATTTGTTTTCGTCTGTGAGGTGTGTGTGTGTGTGTGTGTGTGTGTGTGTGTATATATATATATATATATATATATATATATATATATATACACACACACACTGAAAAGTGTATGTATAAACAGGAGCAGTGACATTCCTAATTCAAACAAAAAACTGCATACTGCTCACAGTAAATTCTCCCGTTACAGAAAGATTCTCAAATAAACAAAATAATATGTACAAAAAAAATAGTAAAATTCTTAAGCAGCTTAAATACAGATGGCAGCTAGGTATGTTTTTTCATGCCGCCTGATGCCGTTTAAAATGAGTTTCTAACAAAAGCATGTCGTTCGTCACAATGTCGACTATCCGGAAGCTGAGCTAGACTTTGCAAGTTAGACGTGTGGCTAGAATGCGAGCTAGTTACACCTAATATGTTCCAAGTGATTACCCAAAAAATCAGCATGCAAATGCAGTGTTGTCCTGCTAAATCGTGGCTTTTTTTGTGGAACACATCTACTTTTCCACCATGGAAATTCTTGCTATATTGTGGAAGTCTGCCATTTATAGTGATATATTTTTACAGTACAGTGGACCCCAGCTTTTCGTGGGGAGTTGGCACCGGGCTCGACTGCAAATAGCAGAAATCCGCAAATAATTGACGCCCATTCTAATTGCATTGAAGGTGAAGGTTCTTGAATAAGCGGGGGATTTTTACCTGTTTATTGAGCACTGTAAAAACAGTAAAACACAATGAGCACAATGAACACATTTACGCAGAAGCTGTTGTCCGCCACAGATCACACCCAGACACTCACTGACATCACACACAACCCCACTAGGGCCCCACCTCTAAAAATATATACCGTATGGTCTCTATATCGCAGGCTTTCACCTTTTGCTGTTGAGCCTGGAACGTACACTCCGGAATAAACAAAGGCTCACTGTACATGTACCGTTATACTCCTAGGAGTCAGTGTTTTTGTGGGACAAACTCTGCTCCAAATCGAATTTAAAAGAGAGCAGTATCTGTAATGTCAAGCCAAGTTTTATTTGGATCTGATGCCAGAATTCTGGCCACCAATTTGAAGATTTAAACATATACACACTGTCACATTTCTCTCAAACCTATTCAGATCTGTGATCCTGTTCAGATTTGACATTCTATTCCCTTGGATCGACAGGAATTGTACTCGTTTTAAGTTGCGCCCGTATGTTTGACTTGACTGTCAGGTACCAGCAGACTGGAGTGCGGTGGTTGTGGGAACTCCATTGTCAGCAGGCAGGAGGCATCCTGGGAGACGAGATGGGTTTGGGTAAAACCATCCAGATCATCTGCTTCCTGGCTGGACTGAGCTACAGCAAGCTGAGGACCCGGGGATCCAACTACAGGTGCACGCACACGCACAAAAAAAGACATGCACACCAAGCTTAGCCAGAGACTCAGTGTCTGTATGGTATGAATATTTGATTAGGAGGATTTCTGCTTGAGTGTGCTCGTCTGAATTATTTAACGTGTTTCAATTATCGGACTCTTGACTTTGGTCCTGCAGACATCAGAGAATACACTGACACCGTTTGAGTGAGTCTTTTCATGAACACTTAAGAGGAATCTCAGAGTCATGAAAAGGCTACGCAGCGGGACCGGGGCCATAAATCAAATGTATAATACATGCCGCAGGGGTGGTGATGATCTGGTTTTACTACACAAGTAACAATTGTGCATTTGGTCGGCGGAGCTTCCCCATTGGTCAATATTTTGTCTGCTGTAGAAGTCCACAAATTGATTGCTTGCAAACTCAATTATGGGCCAATATCAATAGCTTCCACTGATGCTGAGGTTCATACCAGGCCATTAGTGCATCTTCAAGGCTGTGTGTGTGTGTGTGGTGTGTGTGTGTGTTTTCTGTAGATTTTCACTAGAGTAAATTTGTAAAGTGATCATTTAAGTAAGCATTCTGTTGCCACACTCCCTTTCTGCCTCACGCAAGCACTTTATTTACTCACTGGGATTTGCCTTTATTTAGTTTAGTTTAGAATTATTACTTTAGTTTGCCAATGAAATTTGCTGATATTTTATGCAGTACTAAACCCTATGCCCCTGCCCTTGTTGATGCATATTCTGCATTTGCTTGCAGGTATGTTGGTCTGGGCCCCACCATCATTGTGTGTCCTGCTACGGTCATGCACCAGTGGGTGAAGGAGTTCCACACCTGGTGGCCACCTTTTAGAGTCTCTGTTCTTCATGAAACGGGCTCCTTCACCAGCAACAAGGTATGTTTTGTTTCTTTGTTTGTAGCTTTATTGTCCTAGGTTAGCTATTAAGTTTTCAACTGACTCTTGTTTTCCTCTGGGGGGCACTAGAGCACTATAAGACACACAAGAGAAGATGCTATTTTTGTAAGATGTTTTTTTTTTTTTTGCTGTTGTAGGAAAAGCTGATTCCTGAGATAGCATCATGTCACGGCATTCTGATAACCTCATATAGTGCAGTGAGGAAGCTGCAGGACACCCTGCAACGCTACGACTGGCACTACATCATCCTGGATGAAGGCCACAAGATCAGAAATCCAAATGCTGCAGTCACCACAGCCTGCAAACAGGTGAAGTGCAACAGACTGACGGATACATCACGAATAGACACTTGCATGTTTGTTTCTTTATGCTAAGTTGAATCTGTTGCTTTTAAATGGTAGTCTATGGGCCACCATCTTTAGTATGATTACTGCATACAGGTGTCACAGAAGATTTTTCCAATGTTCTTTGTTTAATCGCTGCATCTCACTCGCATTGACATCTTTTATTTTCCTTGTCTCGCTCCAGTTTCGCACCCCCCACAGGTTCATCCTGTCCGGCTCACCCATGCAAAACAATTTGAAGGAGCTCTGGTCTCTGTTTGACTTTGTCTTTCCTGGGAAACTGGGCAGTTTACCCATTTTCATGGAGCAGTTCTCTGTGCCCATCACCATGGGAGGATACAGCAATGCTTCACCTGTCCAGGTACTGAACCATGCACAGTTGTTACATTTTCATCCTGAATCACCGTATCCCTCTCAGAAACATTTGGCATACATTGGCCTGACTCACAGTATTTTGTGTGCAGAAGGTTTTGATGACATACATTAGATGTAATTCCAAAGACGGTTGACAGTTTCAACTGAGCTGAAAAAGGTAGTAATTGTGGAGTGCTATGCATCTCTCGTTTTATTTTCTCTTTGTTGTAATTTACTCAAGCATGGTTCCATTTTTAGAAGGATGTCTAATGCATGATTGACACAGTTTGACAGAGAAAGAGGGCTGGGAGGTGTTTGTCACCTGAAATCACTATTTACACGTTTATGTACACACATTTCAAGAGGGGACAAAAGAGCCATTAAGAGCCAAATATTATAATGTAGAGCCACGCAAAGGGACTCCATCCCGTTTGTGTGTACATGTGTGTGTGTGTTTTTGTTTTGTGGGCATTTGTGAGAGAGCGGCAAGAATGGAGAGCTAAATTGTATCCCGTTGTCATTAGTGTCCACTCGTTAATAACTCACGGACTGAATGGATTCAATTATTTAAGATGGCTATCGATGCTTCTTCCGCTGTCGATAATAAAAACCTTTACTAATTATTAATGTTATTAAATGGTCAGAGAAAGCTACGATCGGCTACCTTGTCCTCTTCTAGAAATTCTCAGAGCACCATGGGTTGTGTGTCTGTTTGTGAGTGGCATGTGTGTGTATAATTGAAAGTACATCAAAACATATGGGAGAGGTGGTGCCCTCTCTACGTATGGTTCTGGGATCCATTACTCAAGCACGCCTTTACACCCCCATGTGAACCCACTCAGCATCATCTGCTGCCCTCTCTCACCTCATCCTCATTGTATTATTGTCCCCCCCCCCACTCCCCTCCCAGCTGTGACAGGCGGTCTCTCTGATCCCTCGGTGGAACCCCAGTGAGTTAATGTTGAAAAAGCTAACTGGCCTTTAGCATAAGGTGAAGAAGGCCATTTTAGTGGTGTGGGGAGGGTCTCCAGTTGTGTCCCTCAGGACTGACAACACTATGCTCAGTTGTCAATGGCTTGTACAGCTTAGAGGAGGTGATAAAGGAGTGGAAAGGGGCCTAAATAACAATCTTGCCTCCAGGAAACGTTCACACAAACAGGTGTTAGTGCTGACAGGATGGTCTGTTCTTTTTAGCTGCATGTCTGTTCATACTTTAATGAGCCCGGTCACTTGTTCACCTTCAGGTCCAGACGGCGTTCAAGTGTGCATGCGTGCTGAGGGACACCATCAATCCTTACCTCCTTCGAAGAATGAAGGCAGACATCAAGGCCAACCTTTCCTTACCTGACAAAAATGAGCAGGTATTTCTCAAAAGCATTTGCCATAAAGCAGACGTGGCCAAACACTTGTGAACTACATTTGATTTTTAAAATGGAGAGAATGGCTAGGTCATTTGTAGATGAGATAGAAAACAAAAAGAAATACAAATTTCCATTTAAATAAGTTTATGCAATAATAAAATAATTCATTCAAATTTTTATTACATGAATTTTTTATAATTACCCAATTCCTTAATGTAATATAATATATATAAATACAATATTTACACAAAATAAATCACAACATTGTAACCAATTACAGGCATTAACTTCTTTTTCCACTTGACCGTTTATGAAGTTTTAAAATAAGATGAATGAGCGGGGCCTGCAACACCACTAATTTGCATTTAACTTTTGCCATTCCTCATCAAAGTGAATACTGAGTGTTCATTGTTTTTGTTTTAAGATTAACAGTAATGAACTTATTCTTATGCTTGTATGAATGAAGAATTTGAAAAGTTCCAAAATGAAGGTTGGCCAACATCCAGGAAAATATTGTGTTGCAGAGGGTGCATATGTATTCTCAAAATATGTAATATCCATTCATATCCTGTTGGTTTTTGTTTAGTTAAACATTTCCAATGTTGCAACTCTACTGTTGGCACCCCAATGGAAGGGTGCAAGAAAGGGGCACGGTACAGTTATTTTGGTATCCTGTACATTTTTGAATTATTAAAAAATAATAAGAATTGTTGTAACCTACCAAACTTGCAGAAGTTTTAAACGGCCTCTTTTGGCTAGTGGTAGGTCTGTTGATCATATTGGAGGGGGCCACTTGTGCAAAGTCTTAATTATTCTTATTATTAATTATTATTGACTTTGCATGGCTTTTCCAGGTGAAGCCAGCTAGTAAAGTCCTGCTAAAGTAAAAGGAGCAAGTATTCATTAATGTGGCCCAGTCTCTGGTCTGTCCTTGAGTCTGATCTGCTTGACTCCTCAGTACTCCTCAGTATAACTCATTAAGTCCATCCCCAGAGACACCGGTGGCTCCAAAACACCTTTCTTCCACTGTAATTTCTCCACTCGCACGCTCCACTTCAACAAGGTGCTTTAAAGAAGATGTTCACCGCTCATTACGCTCTCTCACACTGTCCCCTTTATATGCGTAGGTTCTATTTTGCAGGTTAACGCAAGAGCAGCGGCAGGTTTATCAGAGCTTCTTAGACTCCAAAGAAGTCTACCAGATACTCAACGGGGACATGCAGGTGAGCAGAGTAACTGAACAGCTTTTATGCGTCGGTTGATTTGATGCACATTGCATTAAAAGGACAAGGAGGGCGCAAGTTGCGGTCAAGGAGACGACTTCCAGGAACACAACAACCTTATTCATTATTTAACCCCCTTAAACTAATGAATTTTAGCGAATCACTTAAAGCCATTTATTCATGTTGTGTTTTTTTAAGGTTAGAGACTGGGTGACATGATTGTTCTTTTTGTAATCATACATTTTGGTCAGCTCCATAACAAGCTTACTTTAGTTGTCTTTAAAGATGTGGAGTTTGTGCAGATGCTGTTCTCACATTAGCCAGACTCTGGAGAGAATCTCAACCCATTTATCACCAGTAACCAAATGGACGTGGTTGGAGAGCCGAGGGTGACCACAGCAGACTGCACACACACATATTCAGTGGTCACTCCGAGTCCATTAACCACCATTACTAATGCAGTGACCGCTGTGCCTTCTTCAAAAAACATGGCCCTAATTGTCCGTAAATAAGTTATGCAACTCATCCATGTATGTGTTTATCTGTTTAAAGGTACAGCACTGTAAAAACAATGACAATGTTTACACAAAGCTTTTTAATTATTTAGCGTCCTTCTCAAGATTCTACAAGCTTTCAACAGTACCGATCAAAAAAATAGATAAATAATAAAAATATACTATAAATTGTAAAAACAAATACCGTATTTAAGTCGTCCCTGTGATAAGACACCATGCTCCAAATTCGTGCCCCTTTTTGCTCGTGCAAACCTTTAGTAAATCAGGCCCTTAGTCTTCCAGTGAAGATGTATCATTTCAACAATCCCTCCTTGACAGCAGTTACTACTTTATGTTTAGCCAGGGCTTTGACGCCATCTTGTGGCATTAAAAAACTACAGAAAAAGCAAATGGGTAAGAGGTTCCACACAAATGAAACATGAATGTGAAATCGCAGAGCTGCTAAATGTTACGGAACGTCCATATTTTGTTACGGAAATCACTTAACGCTGACCCGTTATGCCCGTATTTTTCCGAGTATTGGAATCCAGCGTCTTACATTACCAGCCAGTACAGCGCTGTGTCCGGGCCACTGTGCTGAAAATCTCATAAGTGAATTTGATGAAATAAACACTATTTTTATTTTTTTTTTAATAAGGGGGGGGGCGGTCTGCTTGGGGGCACGCTATTTTATTCCGCCCCTATTATAATTCACGGCCTCTAAACTGGAAATAAATTAATACGTCACTGGAGATGTCATCTGAGAACACGGTCGGGTTAAAAGTATATTGTTATTAATAAATATTTGTAATATAAGGTAGGTCTCATAATGGGCAGATTTCCATGATATCCGTAGCCGTAATGGATATAGGAAATATAAAATAGAAATAGCATGCAAGAGAAGACATCTACACAAGTACATTCACAAACTTAGAAATCTAAAGTATTGTCCAAGCTTAAACTATCCAATTCAATCTATCCGCAAGTTGTTTGTTGGCAAAATAGAGTGCTGAGTTTTGACTTTTGAGATCTGATTAAGCTGATTTAAAAGATTTGCCTTTTTAGAAAAAAAAAAAAAAAAACAAGGTTGAAAACAGAACTAGTAAAGGCAATTTATTCCAAAGACGCAGATATTTTTGACAATGGCACATCAAAATCTCATATACTTTGCAACTGAGTTCGCCATTACAAGGTTGATTCAAAAAAAGATTAAAATAACAACCATTGAACCCATAACTTATTAACGATTACAGAGTAATGATTATGTTATGCAATTGACCAGTATGCAGAATTATTTTTATCCTATTACATAATATACTGCAATAGCTCTCTTGCGAAAATGGTCTTGACAAAATTTTGAAAATATGGAAATTCAGACAAATTTGGACAAATTGATCTATCTGGAAGTGAATTTCTATAGGTTGGCAGCTCTGAGTTCAGGAATAGCAAACCTTGAACAGGCGAGGGTTCACTGTAGGTTGACTTGTTGTTGGTTCTCTTAAGGTTTTCTCCGGCTTAATAGCAATGCGTAAGATGTGCAACCACCCGGATCTTTTCTCTGGCGGCCCCCGACTGCTGAGGGGGATCCGCGAGGAGGAACTGACAGAAGAGGAGCACTTTGGCTACTGGAAACGCTCGGGCAAGCTGATCGTGGTGGAGTCTCTTCTCCGCCTGTGGTTGAAACAGGGCCACAGAGTCCTGCTCTTCACGCAGTCTCGACAGGTAACGTACAAGCTTGTTTTTTATATACTGTATATAATATGACATTGCCAATCTTTTGCTCCATGGACAATGCATGTGGTTGTAGAATTGATGTGAGTGCGTATGAGAGAGAGAATGTGAGGCATCTGTTGTCATAGTCGATACCAATGAGATTAGACCTCAAAGGAAACCTGAGACCCTCCCTGTCGGTATCTCTGTCCATGTAATATTAATCTGCTTTAATCCGTTTAGCCATAATCCAAACCCTGACCGTTTTTTTCCTGTTTCGCCTCTCACACCCTCAACTCCCTCGCTCTTCCCTTGCAGATGTTGGACATCTTGGAGGTTTTTGTCAGGCAGAACCACTACACGTACCTGAAAATGGACGGCACTACCACCATAGCTTCCCGACAGCCCCTTATCGCCCGCTACAACGAGGTACGGATTAGTCATCCCTAATGGCACTAAGTGTTTTCCATGAAAATCCCCTCCTGAGGGACAAAAAGGCTTCCGAGGATCCGTGTTCACCCTGAGGTGGAGACACTAATTGATGTCAAGCTGTTGTTCATCTGGATGCTCTTTCCTGCTCAACTCCACAAACATGGATACGCTCGCTGAGAAAACAATGCTTTATTGCCATTTGTCATAACCAGCCTCCACTGTCAAGTTGATTAACAATTACGAATGACAGCCCCCACAAATTTATAGTCAATCTACAGGAAGATAGATCTACACTTACTGAACACATTAGGTTCACCTGCACACTGTAGCAAAATCCAGTACAACAGCTACTGTATAAAACAGTGGCTTTACAAAAAGTTAGCAATTTGGTAAAAATTACTAAAATCTTATCTTTGGGCGAGAGGCGGGGTACACCCTGAACTGGTCGCCAGCCAATCGCAGGGCACATATAAATAAACAAGCATTCGCATTCACATTGACACCTGCGGACAGTTTAGAGTCTTCAATAAACGTACCATGCATGTTTTTGGGATGTGGGAGGAAACCGGAGTACCCAGAGAGAACCCATGCAGGCACGGGGAGAACATCCAAACTCCACACAGGCAGGGCCGGGATTTGAATCGTGGTCCTCAGAACTATGAGGCAGATGTGCGAACCAGTCGTCGACCGTGCCCCGTGTCCATGTCCTTCTCCTTTTGTTAAATAAGAACAAAATATTACAAAGTTAAAGTACAGTGCCCACTATCAGTCAGTATTGTCATTCATCAGATTGTGCATGTGCCTAATAAAGTTGCCAGTAAGCGTGAAGGTTTGGATTTCTCACTATTTTGTAGAAGAAATGTGACAATTGTAGCCCAAAACAGTTTATCCTAAAAGTGCAATTTAGAATATGACATTGTGTTTTCTTTTTTTTCTTTTTTGGATCTACCCAGGACAAATCTATATTTGTCTTCTTGTTGACGACTAAAGTGGGAGGTCTTGGAGTCAATTTGACTGGAGCCAACAGGGTCATCATCTATGACCCAGACTGGAACCCCAGCACTGACATTCAGGTTTGCCACTCCCCTCTTTTCCTCTGCTTGTCAGCTTTAACAGTGACCACAATTCTGGCTAAATTTAAATACAAATACAGTGGGACCTCTAAAATTAAATGGTGCCGAGGTAATACTTTTTACTGGTGAGTGGCAGTAATATTACTTATCCACAGTACCAAAGTGCATTAGCTTAATTGTACACATTACTTGGCATTACACACCACACAAGTTACAGACTGACATCAAAATGAGCCAATAACCTAAATATAAGTGCATAGCCTGAAACTACATTATTTGAGCTACTTAGTGTATACTGCTTTGGTGAAGTAGAGATTTGCTTCAGAAAAAGCAATAGCACTGGACAACCGGCTCTACCAACTGAGCCACAGCTGCCCCAGTTGGTTAGTTGGTTCATCACCCAGCCTTGGTTCAGCCTTTTGTTTTTTGTGGTCACAGGCAAAGGAGCGGGCCTGGAGGATTGGTCAAAAGCAGCAAGTAACCATCTACAGGCTCCTCACTGCAGGGACCATTGAGGAGAAAATTTACCACAGGTCAGACACTGCCATTGTTTTCAGGATTAGTCAATTGATGGCTAAGCGGTTTTGTTTTTGTGCTAATGAACACTCTTGAATCAAACACTTTTCTGTTTGTACCATTCAGGCAAATTTTTAAACAATTTCTGACCAACCGTGTCCTGAAGGACCCCAAACAACGCCGCTTCTTTAAGTCCAATGATATCTATGAACTCTTCACTCTCGCTGACCCTGATGAAAAGCAGGGCACAGAGACCAGTGCTATATTTGCAGGTATGAAATTGTTTTGTGTGCCACATACTGTAAAGGACTCCACAACAATTTGCTGAGAACATTTTTTCCCTTTATTCATTACAGGTACAGGCTCCGATGTCAAGGCACCTAAAAAAACTGACAGAAAGCACCATAGTAAACACTCCAAATCCGACCAGAATGAAACGTATGCAAACAACAGACATTCTTTATTCAAAATTTCTGCATCTACTTGCAGAAAATTATCTCAGGGTCAATCAAATAGTACCACGGATGCTCCAAACCAACAAAATGGCATGGATACAGATTCGCATTTATCATCCTCCAGACTAAAGAACGACATGGGCCTGAAGTGCAGGCAGAAGAGGAAGCACTGTGAGCTCAATGATGAAGAAAGGCACAAAAGTAAGAAGCGTAAACGTGAAAAGGACGCTCGCTTCGAGGGCCAGCGCATTTCTCATTTGGTAAAGAAAAGAGACTATAGGAAGGTAGATGCTGAAGAGCATGCTGAAGACCAGAGGAAATCTGACGATTACGTTTTGTCGAAGCTCTTCAAAAAGTCTGGTACAAACTCAGCTTTATTTGGCAAGTCTTGTGCTTTTTTTGTGCAGATGCATAATTACATTCATGTCTTCTCAGGAATCCACAGCGTGATGCAGCACGACTCCATCATCGAGTCCTCAAATCCAGACTATGTTCTGGTTGAGGCAGAAGCCAACAAGGTGGCCAAAGATGCCCTGAAGGCACTCAAAGTGTCCCGTCAGCAGTGCAGGCTGGTCCTTAGTCGAGGCCCGCCACCGCCCGCACGGTACTGACCCTCAGCGGGACATCATGGCGTCCACACACTTGCTGTTTTATGACAGCTTGGCTCACTTTGCTTTCCAGGAAACGCTTTGGACAAAAGAAGAATTCTCTTCTGGTCGGACCATCTGTGCAGACGCTCCCCAATTCCAACAAGTGCAAGGTAACTGGAGTGTTTTTATTAGGAACGTTTTTAGGGTGCAGATCATTCATTGTACCTTGGGGGCAGCACTGGGGGGGGGGCAGCATTTAATCTGGACCATCATTCCTGCCAGACCTTAATTTCTAGATTTTTTTTTTTTTTTCACTCCACTGGAGCTGTGGAGAGCCTGAAGCTCACTCGTAAATCAAGGCAAAAATCAATAAAGCGACGGCTCATATCGTGAAAACTCGTGAGTAGGGGCACGACTAAGTTAAGGTACGTCTGTATCTTAAAGTGATGAATCTCAGCTGTTTAAGATATTTTTATGTCAGGGAGAAGCTAAGTTTAGCCCAGGTTGTTAGCTAAAGTAAAGTTAGTCTTTGCAGCTTTTGTATGTTTTTGCTCTGTTGAGTGGCTATTAAGAAGTGAAATTAAATAATCTGTAACACTTTATGAGTTTGAAATTATTAATGTGTTTGAGGGTCATAGTTTGAAGTATATTTATGGTTTAACCTATACACTGCAGTTTACTGATTCACTTTGTTGTGAAACTCTTCTTCGCTAATCTGTATTATACCGCCCCCTGGTGGCCAAGGTATGGTGCCCGAAGGAGCACAATGTGTGGCATGAACGGATTGGTGACATTTTCTTTCATTTCGATTGGGAAAGATGATTTCAGATGTGTGTTCTGAGTTACCAGCGTGGACACAGAATGAATTAAACTACTAAATCAAGGCACCACCGTAGTCAGTTAGAGAAAAAATTTAGGGAGTGGGAGTTCACTGTTTGCGGTAGGCCTGATTTCCTATGAGTGTTTACTGAGTTTGACAGTGTCAATGTGCTTGTTTCGCTGTTAGGATGCTGCTATCGTAACAAAATCAAAGAAGCCTGATTCAAGGGCTCATTTCAGCGGGGAAGTAGCTGAAAGTGACTCTTGTCCAGCCCCTCTATCCTCATCCACCCTGCTGGCCCAGATGAGAAAGCGCAACCACCTCAGCCAGCCCTCCGTGAGAGAGGAGGAAGAAGACGGAGAACAGGACGGGGCCGAGAGCTCACATGCCGCTCTGAGTACCGAGCACGACGAGCTGCTGGCGGACCTGCGCAACTTTGTGGCCTTCCAGGCACGAGTGGACGGACAGGCCAGCACACAGGAAGTGCTGGAGTACTTCAAACCCAGACTGAGCGTGAAGCAGGCGCCCGTCTTCAGAGAACTGCTCAGGAGCATTTGTGACTTTCAAAGGAGGTCTGGACAGGAGGGCCTCTGGAGGCTCAAGGAGAACTTCCGCTGAGAGCAGAGACAACCGCTACCACCTCAAATATTTCAGTACAGTGGATCATAATCCATTCTGTGATGTAAAATTTATGAGATGTTCATACTGTATTTTGAGGTTCCGCTCCACTATTTATACTGTTTTGTTTTGTTCTTGCCAACTTTTATACGAATGAAACTTGAATACAACGAACAAGTGGACAGCATGATCTCAGTCAGTTTGTCTTCAACTCCGGCACAAATTGTGGAATCGACTCCAGTGCCTGATCAAGCACTTCTGCCAATTGGTTCCTTTATTGTATTTGTCCGTTAAGTTTATTCTATTTGAATTTATGTATGTAAGTGTTTTTCGCACTGTTTACTCACTACAGTCATTACCTCAGATTTTGATCGTATTTGTGAAGGAATATGGTCTTTTATAATCCAATTGGTTAAATGTCATGATTTTGTAAAATAAAAATAATAATAATAATAAAATTGGGATTTGATCTGTGCAGGAATGGGATGTGCAATACATAAACCTTTTTAACATGCCGGGTTATTTGGCTTATATGGGTTTGTTTTGCCTTACGGTTGGACTCCATCTGTGATGCTACCTGACTCCCGAATGGTTTCACAGAAATATATACAGTCTTAAGTGTGAAATCAAAAATAAAGTACAACTATTCATTTAATGAGTATGGGATGTGTGTGGCTCAGTTGGTTGAGCAGGTTATCCAGTGACTGAAAGGTTATTGCTTTGAATACTGAATCTGAATTGGGGACTTTGGAGGTTCCACGGAACTGTATAGACTCATTTTTTGAGAGTACTCAAATACAGTTCTTTTCCTTTTACGCATAGGGGAACCACTTTTGGGTACTATTTGTACACAGTACACATAACAGTATATTGTTGTTCAGATTTGTGCAAGACGGAATTGGCACTGCACTGGCCCAAAAGTAAATTTATAGAGAATGACAAGACTTGTAATATTTGGGGGCGTGTTTGACATACAATGAAATATATATTTTAAAAAGAAAACGCTGCACGAGTGGGATGAGCTCCACTTGAGGCCCCCTCCAATCTTCCCGACCAAATATTGGGCTGAAGTTATTTGATTTCAATTTTCTGCACGCACCTCGCCATGCAGGTCATAATAACAACTTTATTTTCAGCGGTGCATAAATTAATTACGCGCATTTAATAACTAAAATATCATTATATTCCCCCTTTAATAACATAAACGCCGCACGCCGGGGAAAGCCTTAATAGCGCGGGGCCGTGTAACTGGCCATTATCCGCCTGTAATGATATTACAGAACCAATTACGCGCCATTAGAAGGGATTTGGCGCACTTTATGTGCTTTGCGCGTCTCTTGGAAATTTCTGCAGCCTCATTTTGCTGGGCGTCGTCCCGCATGTGCTTTAAAACTAATTGAAAGGCTCCCGCGGCACGTCATTCATCTCAGCCCGACTAATAAATCGCGGGACCCCTTGCTGTGAACAAAATCAAAAATTTGGCCTTGCGAGCCTTGGAGAAGCGCAAACCCTTGTAAAGTGGACCCTTAACACACCCCCGACGTGCAATTAACACCCAAAAAACTCCGTGCTATTTTTTTTTTTTTTTTTTCATTTTTAATATATGAAAGAAATCAAAAAGTTCCGTTGGCACGTGCGCGTGTTTATGGTTTGGGAATAAGCGTGTTCTGCACTTTATCTCACACACACACACAGCGAGACAAACCTAATCCGATTAGGAGCAATTCGGCGTGAGATTGTGCGACACCATCTGAAAACCTGTGTGCAACCCGCGGCCCGTGGGCCAGATGCGGCCCGACAACTAAATCAAAAGACAATAATAAAGATACAGATTAATAAAACCTCACATACTCATAATTTATGAGAATAATGTGCTTTGATTATTTTTCATGATTTTACGATGCCCCCCAGGACTTTCCCCAATAGGAAAAAGGTTGACATCTGGACACTCCCAGAAGTGCGCGCGCGTGTGTGTGTGTGTGTGTGTGTGTGTGTGTTTTCAGAGAAAGAGAGAGAGAGGAGAAAAGTGGACCCTTCCAGTTAGTGCCAAACCCTTCTTCCCTCCAGAGCAGCATCTCCCTCTTTCGGTCTCGCTCTCTCTCTCGCTCTCTCACACACACACACACACACACACACACACACACACTCGCTGAACACACACACACACACGCACGCAGTGCAGCGTTCATCTTTTAGAGGATGCTCCTGCAGCGCACATCCCAACTTTGACGTCCATGTTTTATGTGTTGAGCGTGCGGGTGGATATTTGTTTTTGTTTTTTTTGCTTGTTTTATTGTGAGGTGAAACTCTTGCTTGCAGGATGTTCTACTTCCACTGTCCTCCGCAATTGGATGCTGAGTGCTGTCGCTCCAACACACGTAAGCGCCTTTTTGCACCTAGTGATGCATGTTTTTTTGGTTTTTTTTTTGTGTTATTTTTGTTTTTATCTTTAATACATTGAAATACGTCTATCTCTAAGTGTAGTATTTTGTTTGTCACTGATACTTTCTTTGCATGTTACGTTCACTTTTTCTGCATGGTTTGTGCTGTGGAAAAAAGTAGAAAATGAAAGAGGAACTCACACTTAAATGATATATACAGTAACGCGTTGGTGCTTAGGCCCATGGGGGCAGCTCTCATTGAGGGGGCGGGGGGGAGACAGATGATGGTTGGCTGTCAAATGCTCTTAAGTCCTACATGACTCCCCTCAGACTCCAAACAACATCCGTGTTTTAATTTTGCAACTACAGTATAAAAGCCAAAGTCAGTAGATTGCATTCTCTTAATTTTGGTGTTGCGCTTGAAATCTTTTTTTTTTTTTTTTTTACCCCAAAGAAATAAGTATAAATAGGGCACCTCGTGTGATGTTTACCAAAAATATATATATATTTTTAAATGCAATTTACAGTGACTAAATGTGTGTTTAAAATGTACTTTTCAGTGAATTCGAGCACTTTTCCCAACCACGCCCCAGCTGACTTCGACGATGGCTTCTTGCGGAGGAAACAGCGGAGGAACAGGACCACGTTCACGCTGCAACAGGTATATATTTTCACATTGTCAAAATCAACATACGACTGTAAATTCATCTTATTTTAAAACCTACAAAAACATCTGGAAATATATACATATTTCTTCATATAATATTCAAACCAATATCCAAACGTACTGTTTACTTTATATAGTTTGTCTCATTTATTTATTTGTATTATTTTTGAAATATGTTGCTTTTGTTTTGTTCTTCTCCTTGTTGAAGACGTGGTGTGGTGCTTTTACAAACTTTTACACAGCCAAATGAATCACTGTACCCTGCTGTGTTTGTGATGCTGGTGTTCAAAACTGAAAGTATATATTGAAATATATCATATTCAAAATAATAATAATAATAATAATAAGAAGAAGAAGAAGAAGAATTGAAAACTTGAAAATTGCTTCGTGTACGTGAAGTCAACTCAAAACCTCTGTAGATACTAACCTATTTATTATATTTGAAACTTATTATATTTGAAATTGTATACATTCACAATATGAATGTATAAAATTATATCTACAAAACATCAACATCAATATTTCATTTTTTTCCCAATTTATTATTCACTTCATATAATATTATATATATATATATATTTTTGTCCTCATAATAACGATCATTCAATAAATGTATCCCATTCGTCTTTGTCTTTTCATTTTGCACGCATGCAAATGAGATGATGTGTTTGCTATTTTTGTGACGCGTGCGACTGATGCGCGTGCGTGCAGCTGGAAGCCTTGGAGGCGGTGTTCGCGCAGACTCACTACCCGGACGTGTTCACGCGCGAGGAGCTGGCCATGAAGATCAACTTGACCGAGGCCAGGGTTCAGGTGGGCCTCCATTGCGTCACTCACCACTAATGGGGGAGAGGGGGGGGGTCTTACTAATGACATTGATTCATCATACATAACTAATAAAGTGGTTCTGTAATTTGTCAAGCATGAATCCATTTTAAGGCAAGCGTCAAAATACAGAAATGATCACCTTCACAATTGAATTGAATTGAACGTCACTTCCTGCTTTGTCTGTAATTGCGGAGAACATAATGGTTGGTGGGCGAGGGGAGGGGAGAGGTGGGGGTCATCCGATATAGCTTCAGGTCCGATAATGGAATCCAGTGTTGTAAATTAGGACGCGTCAACAAATTATTGCCCCTAATCCGATTATCACATTGCTATTATTCAATCGGTGCGAGCAGGGATATTAAAGTTGCATTATTATTAGAAAATAAATGTCATTTCTGTGGCAGTGTTGTCCCCGTCCTCCCTTCATGCATCCTCCCTCCCATTTATTTATTTATTTTTTGGTAGAGTGTCAATGGGCCTCCCCCGCATGAAGAGCACGCTGCAAATGGAGATGAATGGGGCAATTATAGGCCATAGAGAGAGAGGGGGGGGGGGGGGGGGGGGCTTGACTTGTAGCAGGAAGGTGCAGGGGTGAGATAAGTCCGTCGGTTGCATTGTTGTCCCGTCTGCATGTTTGCTCGGCCTTGTTGACATGACACAATGGAGAGGTAACCTCCATTCATTGGCACGATGATTAATGCCCGCTCGAATGTGCTCCTAATCGAATGTGATGTTGTCAAACAATCCCTAAATGGGCAAATAAACGACTTCATGCGGGCTGCGCAACTGTCAGCGGGAAGTCATTAAAATATGATAATGAAAAATGGCTCAATTAAATGTTCTTATAGGCTCTGACCTTCATTCGATTAAGATACCACCACGACTTGTTCTCACACGTGTGCATACTGCAACTTTTGCTCATACTGTACTATTACGACACGCATAAATTCTGCATATGACACACACACTTACTCGTACAGCTACAACAAGACTGTACCATGGGACCTACATAAAAGTAGTCATTTTGGTCAGGTATATTCTATTACCATAACCATGTTGAACATTTTGCATGTGTCCCTGATATTGTTGTCCACCCTGTCATTATGGGGTAACAGCCCCTGTAAGAAAACCTCAGCTGTTTTCTGTGACTTTACGAGCAGCGTTTGGACTCTCTGGTGAATCAGTGGATAGTTGCATTTAGTATTTACACTTATGTTTTGTCATTTTCATCATATTGTGTGGTTAGTTGGATGTCGTCAACTTTAATATGTCCGCTCTGTCATAGAAAAATATCAATTGATAAAAATAAATAAATAAAAAAAAACTTTCAGAAATTTGAAAAATATTTGTTAAATAGTACCCAGTCAGCTTGCTAACTGAATGGAGTGAAGGTCCATAAAGTGCTCATTAAATGATAAATGATTAGCCAAAAATGTCCACCCTGTCAGCAGCAAGCTCACACATTTTGCTGTTGGCCTGTACATTGAGAGCTTGTAGCTATTTTTTTTTTGGTCTGGGAGCTTTCTCAATATCCATTTATAACAGCATACAATCTATACTTAACACACAGAAAATGAAGTTCAATGGAAAATCCCAACTTTTTGGGTGCAATGGGGATGTCTCAAAGGTACCTGTGGCGATATTGACTCATATTTGTGGCATAAATACTCATATGCTACACTGTTGTTACGGCTTTCTGCTATATTTGACATGTTGTTACACTATCTTATTTATGTTTGACATACTTGTACACGCCACTAAATTGCTTATATTGGACAAACCTGTACACAACATAATATTACCTCTCATTGACACACTCATATACTTCAATATTTTACTGATACTTGACAAATTAATCATATTTGACATTCTCGTATACTACACTACATTGCTTATATTTAACATACTTGTATACTGCACAATAATACTAATATTTGACATACTTTGACATCAAGGATTATCAGTGTAGAAAATGAACGGATGGCCATACTACTAATATTCAACATACTCTTATACTACACTGTTACTTGTATTTTCCACAGTCATACAGTACACTACATTACTTGTATCTGACATTCTCGTATTGATCACTCTATTAGGCCTACTTATAGCTGACATATTCGTACACAGTACTATGTTACTTATATTTGACATGTTCATATCCTACACTATATTACTGAAGACTTGTGATTTACCCACCCTGTGATGCTTGCATACTGTATGCTACCCAATACTACTATTTGATATATTCATATAACACACTACATTACTTATATTTAACATACTACTTTAATTTGTCATACTTATACACTACGTTACATTTGACATACTTACATACTAAGCTATATTACTTATATTTGACACACTGATATACTACAATACTTTACTTATATGTGACATACTGCACTACTTTTATTTGACATACTCATATAATACACTACATTACTTACATAGTGTATATTACACTAAATTACATATATATACAATACTATATATATTTGACTTCCATTAACTTTACATTGTTGTCTTGATTGTGTCTATTTTTAAGATATTGCAGATAGTTATCTGATAAATTTTATTGCATTTTGTTTTTCATATGTATGGTACACAAAATACTTGACACGCTTGCATTTTTGTCTTTTTGTGTGTGTTTTGTAGTTACCGAATACACAGTGATTGAATAATGAATTGATTGACAGGGGTTTTATTTGTTTTTACAATTGCACTGTGGATCGGTTCAAACACACATGCGGGCCTAGTACGGTCCACGGGCCGTAGGTTCCTAACCGCTGTGGACACTTACACAGTACAGTTGTGTACGGCTTTGCGTGATTCAAATGTCTTTGGTTGTGTTTTGTGTGACTGCAGGTTTGGTTTCAGAACCGCAGGGCCAAGTGGAGGAAGACAGAGCGAGGCAGCACAGACTCAGAAGGAGGAAAAGAGCAGATGAGCGAGGGCGCTCCTCCGGTGCGCAGCATCAACTCTCAGTTGCCCGTGGAGCCCAGCAGGAAACACAAAGAACCGCTGGACATGCAGCAGAGGTGAGATCACGACACCAAAAGCCTGATGTTTCATTTCACCTAGGAACATTTCAGCACCAATCAAACTGGATCAACACCAAATTGTACACTTTCACCTTGATCCACATCCTGCATCTACAAGCATCTTGTCTTTTGTCACGCATCATTAAACTCGGAAATGACGCTAAAGTTGCCATGCTCACAAAAAGTACAGTACTCGCTCTAAAATGTAATAATAGGTTGAGCGTGAACAGTAGACAAACAAACAGTAAGGGAATTCTAAGTGTTTGGACATGTCATATTTTGAAAGGTCTGTTGCAGTGTAATTCTCATTTTTGATTGCCATAGACTCGTGATTCTCAGAATGTGGTAGTGCTACACGGGTCATGAACGGAACAGAGGATAGGACCCAAAAATGCACAACTCCAAAACAAATTGACAGTTTCCAAAAAGAGAGGTTTAATAGACGGGCATAGGTCGGTACACAGGCAGGCAATCCAAGAGAGGCAACAGTATCCAAAAACATGAGGCAAAGAGACAAGGTCGATAATCAGAACAGGGTCAGGTCTTACTGTGAATCTATGACGTGGAAACAAGGAATGCTGGAACGCGACGACAAGGTACAACGAACTGGCAACGAGAGGAAATGAGACACGAGGTTATATACAAGGGGTAATTAGGGTGAACGAGGCACAGGTGATGAAGATGCTCACATGAGCAGGTGTGTGTGAAACAGGGGGGGAAGACAAAACCCGGAACACACACACATATGACAACACGGGTATGCGACAGAATCAGTGCATAAGTACAGTTCAATTGTATTTAACTTAAGTTCAATACGTTTGGGTTTATTCGTAGAACTATTTCTTTTGAAACATTTATTTAGGTGAAATGCTTAACGTTTATGTGCAATCTTAATAATTGAATCAATATTTCAGTACAGTTTTATTCCCTGAATTTGAGCACAGTGCTTATGTTCAAACTGTGTATCATGTTTGAGTAGCTTACACAATAATATAGATTATTTTTTTTTTTTTTAGGAATAAAACATCTGTCCGTTTTTTATGAACATTTAGGCCGACTGCGCTACTGTATCTTAATGTTGGTACTTGGGGAGCTCCCTTAAGTATTTCTTTAGGTGGTACTTGGTGTAAAAAGTTTGAGAACCACTGTCATGGAGCTAGACAGCTTACAGTAGGTTTAGTAAACATTCATAGCAGCAACACAACAGCTAGAATGTTAGAAACAGCTCAAAATATGATGCAGTGCAGTTCAACACCAATGTAAAGTACAACCACAATAATAAACGTATTATAAAAATGAAAAGCTGTGGCACTGTCAATAAAAGGTAAGCATTATTGTCTTTGTGAAGGAATTGTATTTTTTTGGATACAGCTCTTGTGTGCAAGTGTATCTAAAGTTTTAGCTTGTCAGTGTAATAATAATAAACAATATTACATGCACATGGCAGTATATGTCACCTATAGCTGGAGTTTAAAAAATAACTATTATGGTGAAATGTACAAGGTGAATAAGTCACATAGCTCGTAGGTACATAAACGTAGATGTCCATAACAAAGTGGAGCCCCGTGAATAGCAAAGGTCGACTGTATATAATACGTTCTTTATGGGCAACACTGACAACATTTGATTCATCTATCGTTTGATATTAGGTCTGTGACTCAGCTTCCGAAGCAATTCAATACATTTGATTTGCTGTCATTAAACTAAGATATACGAGAGTTGGCCCATTTTTACGGTAAGTAGTTGTGCTTTTCTGAATACATTCCCAGCAGGAAAGGTTTCGGATGAGTCAATGGGATTTTTTTATTTGTTTCTTTTAAAAAAAGGGACAACTGCTTCCATGATTGAAAATTAATGGTTTCTAATCGTGACATTATAGTCGTGGTTGATTGAGTTTGGTAAGTCCTTACTGAAGGGTACCAAATGCATGGCCGGCCACTGGAAAACGGACGGATGGCTTTAATCTAATATTTCACATTCATGAGGAAGTTGAGAAATCAAACCATGCCACAGCATTTTTTGTAAAAAAGCCATTTCAATGAGAATGCATATGCAATCGTATGTTACCTGGAGATTCAAGCGTGTTTGTTTCTGTCAGTATGAACAGGCCAGTGGGGCCCGGTGGTCCCTTCTTCCCATCGTGTCTACCGGGGACCCTCCTCAACTCGGCCACCTATGCTCAGGCCCTCTCTCAGGTGGCCACTTTGAAAGGTAATCCTCACAACTACAATGATCATCAAAATTCATAGCTACACCATTGTACGACGCCCAACGTGTCGTTGCCCTTTCAGGTAACGCTTTGTGTTCCTGCTGCGTTTCGGACCCCATGGGCTTGTCTTTCCTGCCCCCCTACGGTTGCCAGGGCAACCGCACAGCCAGTGTGGCCGCCCTACGGATGAAGGCCCGCGAGCACTCCGAGGCCGTTCTGCAGTCGGCCAACCTGCTCGGCGCCGCCGCCTCGTCCGGGCCCGGGGTCGTGACTGGGGGGGGCATGGTGAGGGCCCCCACGGGCGCTCCGGCGCAAGCGGAAGTGAGCGGGACAAGAGCCGGGGACGCCTCCAGCCCCAACCTGACCTCCAAGGTGCTGGGGGGCACCCCTGACAAGCGCCCGCACTGCTCCAACAAGGAAGCCGTGGAGAAGAAGTGAGCTTGCGGACACTGAGTGCTCTTCTAAGCACAATGAGATCTATTTATTTGACAATTTTGAATTATTATTATTATTATTATTATTGCTGTTTGTGACAAACGTACAGGGACTTGTTGACCCCACGAAAGCACAAGTTTGGATCTGTTTTTCTGCACTCGCTGATGGACAATTGCAGTTAAGTCCTATAGGATTCATGCACTGGACACATTTTGTTTTGTGTGTTGAATTGGCTGGAAATGACACAAGAAAGTAGGATTATCATAATTTGTTTGTTTACGCTGTGACAAAAATCTGCATGTGCAAAAATGTTTATTATATTTTAGTTATTTATTTGTTTGTTAATGTCACCGATGGTGTAGTGGTACACTCGCCTGACTTTGGTGCAGGCAGTGTGGGTTCAGTTCCCACTCAGTGACGAATGTGTGAATGTGAGTGCGAATGGTTGTCCGTGTCTATATGTGCCCTGCGACTGACTGGCAACCAGTTCAGGGTGTAGTCCGCCTTTTGCCCGAAGTCAGCTGGGATAGGCTCCAGCGTCCCGCGACCCTAACCAGGATAAGCGGTGTTGAAAATGGAAATATTTGTTTGTTTGTTTGTCCTGTTCTGCTGTTAGGCCAAGCAGAAAGGAAGATCTGTATCCCTTTTATGATAGAGCAGTTTAACTGTATCACACTGGACTTTTTAAGCTTCCACTGTTGTTTCTTTGTTTCTGAGGATATTTATTGAGAATTAGTTGTTCAGTCGAACAGAACAAAGATTTTAAAGGGGAGGGACAGAAAAAACAAAGGAGAGAGAGTGAAAAGGTCATTAAATAATATGGGAAAAGAAGACAGCAAAAGACAAAGCACTAGTTGTAAACAAGATGAGGAAAGTAAAGCATTATATACCTCGTACGAAGACGCATTGGATTCGAGTCTTGTAGGGGTTAACGGTCACTGAAGTGTGGTGGAAGTGTAAATGTAAATTATAAACATTTGTAGGACCAGAGTTGTGAGTGAGGGGATATATTTAAACCCTTTCTTAATACATGCACATCTGGTGTTCTATTTGTATCGTTGATTATAATGTTCTCAATTATGCTCGAAATTACACGAACCATTTAGTTGGATGGTGCAAAAGATTGCTTTTCCTCAAAATTGTCTGACTTGATTTGGGATGTGAATTAATTTTATTTTTTTTTCTTTAGAAAAGGAGCAAATATTTTTCATAACCATCTTGAGCACCATTTAAAGTATCCTGGTAACTTCAAGAATAGTCTCGAGAAAAGATTCTCAACTGGTGGTTTGGGACTCAAAACTGGGTTACAGAAAGCTGTCAGACTTGTCTTTAAAAAGTATTTTGACAGGTAAAGGAAGAAGTGAAATATCAAATTTTGTGGCCTTATTTATTTTGTGGAATTTTGAGATTTAATTTCGAATTTCTTTTTTTACTTTTTCTATTTTATTTATTGATTCGTATTTATTTTCTACATGTAATTATCATCTTCCTTAATAATATGGTCTGAAATGATTGTTTGACATGTAATTATGTAATGTTTAGTTGTGTTGGGATAAGAGGACATACGTTGGTTAATTGTTTTCAAAAAAACAAACAGAAACAAAAAAAACGACATTTGTTTGCTTTGACTTTGGTCATAATAAGGAGGATTGCGAATATTCTTATCAACTAAACATTTAGAATATTGTTTGTTTATGTACTGGCAAAGTACATTTTGGACTTTTTGTTAACATTTGAAAAACAATGTCTCAGCCCTTTACCACTTTCTAATGTCATTTCTAGCTAAAATACAACAATTGAACAGATAGAAATGTATATACTGTATGTATGAATAATTTGGGTCTTAACTATGAAGTGAATATAAAAAGTGCACAAACCCCTATTCAAATGCCAGTTTTTTTGTTACATAAAAAAATGAGACCAAGAGAAATCAATTAAAAACTTTTCCACAATTAATGTGACTAATAAGCTCAATAACTCAAACGAAAGAAAAATAAATCAATCCAGAGGGGAGGTAAAAGATAAACAATTGAGCTAAGCTGCTTGCACAAGTGTGGACACCCTCTTCTAACTGGGGATGTGACGATGTTCAGAATTAACCAATCACATTCAAACGCATGTTAAATGGGAGTCAACACACATCATCATGTAAAGTGTTTCTGATTAACCCCAAATCAATTTCAGCTGTTCCAGTAGGAGCTTCCTGACACTTTTTCATGCTTTCTCGGAGAAGCCTGAAAGTTTTGTGCCAAACATTTATTGCTATTTTGAACCGTTCATACTGTAATTCCCGTCATCTTGACTAAGGCCCCAGTTCCAGCTGAAGATGTCTCCCATTTAAGATGCGCTTGAATGGGATTGGTTAATTCTGAACACAACTACATCCTCAGCTATGAGGGTGTGCACACTTGTACAACCACATTATCTCCGTTGTTTATTTTACTTCCCTGTGAAAGATTTATTTGAATTGAGTTGTGCAGGTTACAGGTCACATTTATGGTGAAAAAAAAAAAGTTTGGAAATTATTCACCTTGAGCCCATTTTCAAAAACCTGGCATTTGAGCAGGGGTGTGTCGACTTTTTACATCCACTGTATATGTTCCTCCCAGTAATACCCAATGGATAATGTGAATGTCACTTCAGTGGGCGTATGCTTACTTATTGTGAATGTTGATGCATGTAAAGTGTAATTTAATGGGCAGTGCTTCGCTGCATTCTTTGTGTTTCCACAAATCAATCATTGTTGATCTTGAAGTGAAAGTGCACTTTAATGTAATAATATCAAATCAGCCATCAGTGGAAGTGTGTCCATGTGCCAGTTAAGGGGAGTAAAAAGCAGCCTGGGTGTCTCTCTTTTGTTTGCACGACGCCCGTGTTACCGACAGACAGCGAACACAGCGCCGCTGCTGTTGTGACATGTTCTTTAAAACAATTAAACATGTAGTCGCTCATGTTGCTCTTGCTGCAGCCATCTGTTCTTATCCATTATTTAGCAGCTCCTCTTTAAAGTCAGGAGAGCATCGCACTGATGTTTATCATTCACTTACTTTGAGCAATCTTCTTCTTGCCTCTTAATAAAGCCAATTAAATATGATCAACTCACTGTATTCTTGGTCCATTTGAAGAAGATGACCTCTCATCACAGCCGGTATGTATTAACTATTATTATTCTTATTCTTATTATTTCCTCCCCTTCCGTGATGCAACATCAGCTGACAACACATCCCATCCTGCAGGATTTTCAGGAAATGACTTTTGATAAGTCAATAACACAATTAAGTCAACTGCACACACATTATCGTGAATAATTGATGACAAATTATGTATTACCGTGAAGTAGAGCTTCAATAATTGATGAAGTGACACCCTGCTGAGACAAGGAGAAGGGAGATCAGGTCGGAAGTATAAAGACACCATTTACATGTTTTATGTAAATATACTAATAAAGTGAGTCATTTAAATAGTCTGTAATTGCTTTTCTGTAAAACAAGAATATGCAATTAAAATGAGAAGATACTGAGTTGTGTATTTTTAAAAAAATATTCCGATTTTTATTATTCTTCACTAAATAACAGATACTGAGTGATTTTTTCCCCACGCCAAACTCAGATTTGTATTAATATTATTCTGAATATAACTCAACTAAAATGAATCAATACGGAATGAATTTCCAAAAATCGGATTTGTTTAACTATGACTCTGAATTACACAACTAAAAGGAATATACTAATGCGTGAATTACCAAACTAATATTGGTCTGAATATGTATGAATCATTAATATATATATATATTTATATATATGCCAATTTTATGAACCAAAATATGCATGAGGCATCAAGGAGAGTGGCATGGCAGCTAATATCCTCACACAAATGTACCCCCCACACCCCAAAAAATGTACCAATGTATATACCACAATCCAATCCCATTCTCACAAAAGATGTGGGAAAACACATTACGGCTTCCCAAAATTGAATACAGTTGTTGTGGAATTGAATCATTACAACCTAAAACAAAGCGTGCTGGAGTTCTAATGACTCCGATCATCATTAAGTTCTGCCCGTAATTCCCGGCTTTAATATTTCATAAACAAGTCAAGTTGGTGTTGACATTCAGCGGCAGCATGTGGCATCATTGATGATTGGACAAGTCGTTGTGTGTTGCATTGTTATATCAAATTAGCTGGAGGGGAGCCAGAAAAGCAGACAAACATGGTGAGAATGTGGCTGATAGAAGCTCTTACATTGCAGTTAATGGCCTTCTTTTGTTGCAGTAATGAAATATTTTTGCAGACATGTGGTCAAAAGTGTTCTGAAACCACACGTACACACACAAACACATGCACACACCACCTGAATTTACACTGTAGTTCATAAGGCAGCACCCATGAAACTGCCCGCTCTATATTACCATGTCTGCTTTTAATTCCTGCACCAGACCTGATCAATAACGCAATCAATTATGATCAATTAAACTCATCTCTGAATGGTGATATTCCAAACAAAGCAGATTTTAATGCAGCGACCGCTAATGTGCAGGTGGGCCGTGTGCCACATTAACTCCACTTGACTCCTTCCTTTCTCAGCACACTCAAGGCCTCACTGTCAGCAATTTGAGATCAATGCTCAAGGTCCAACTACGCTAAAACTGTGAACATTTACAACTAAATCAAATCAAACGTTGAGGGTCTTTTTTTTTTTTGTGGTATTTTTTTCCACTAGAGGGAACTAGTGAGCAGGACTCTTAATCCAGATCCCGCACAGCAAATCCAAAATAACATTTATAAACTGTAGACTGTATATACGGCACATTATGATAACATCAGAAATGATCAAATTTGCTTTAAATATTGTATTCAATATATTTAATATTATACCGTCAACAAATTGTCTATATATGTTAAATAAATATAACTGAAAAACTATATAGGTATGCGAATAAGCGAAAATTAATAAAACTAACGAATGCATACTATGATAAATTATGCTGAATTATATAATATATATATATATACATACATACATACATGTGTGTCAAATTAAAAAAAAAAGACCCCATTAGACCCCAACTTACAAAAATACATCATACATCATCATCATATTGACATTTCTAAAACTATTTTTCAGTAAAAAAAAAAAAAAAAAAAAAAAAAGGTTCCTCCATTAGACCCCAATTTACAAAAATACATCATACATCATCATAATATTGACATTTATGAAACTCTTTTTCAGGAAAAAAAAAAAAAAAAAAAAAAAAAGCTTCCAAGGTTTTGGAAGGACAGCCAACAATAAATAGGGAAGGGAAGGAACGGCTTATGAGTCGAAGCATACTCCATCATGTGCCACACATGGTGGAGGGAGGCCATCTCATACTGTAGGACAACTGATGTGACTGATGACAGCTGTAACAACATGAATTGTGAGATATATACTGTAAACTCTACAGTGCATCCGGAAAGTATTCACATTCATTCCTTTTGTTATGTTACAACCGTATTCCAAAATGGGATAACTTCATTTGTCCCTCCCTAAAATTCTACATGCTCATGATGTTCAATCGGATTCAAGTCCGGGCTTCGGCTGTGCCACTCAAGTACACTTGCATTTGACCTCAAGCCACTGCTTTGACATCTTGGCTGTGTGCTTAAGGTCGTCCAGCTGAAAGAAGGACCGTCGCCCCAGTCCGAGGTCAAGAGCGCTCCAGAGCAGGTTTTTGTCTCTGTCCATTGCCACAATCATCTTAGTGAAGACAAAAAAAAGTGAAGGTGGCTGCAGAGAAGTCTTGTGAAGGCTTAAGGAAAAAAGGCTTAATTTGACCTCAGTTTGAGAAACTTTTTTTTTTTCAATTATTCATTCCAATTGGTGTTTTTACCTTTGTTCTATAATGGTCATATAACTGGTATTTCATCCATTTATATGTATTGTTCTTTGCTATGTTTTTATTTTTTGTTTGTTTGTTTATGTTATGCTGCCTTTAGCAATTTGGTCAACTGTTTTGTTTTTAAAGTACAACAAAACAAATAAGGCTGGGTGGGATTGGATGCCTTTCTAGGGTGTTTCCCGTCTCCTGTTTGAAGCCTCGCAATAGCAAAGTAATGTTGATTAAATGTGGGTGTCGTCTGACTCTCATGATGTCAAAATCTGAACAGCATTATGAAGAGGACTGTTTAAATACCGATTCTAATTGAACAAGGAAAGTTATCGGAGGATTGATGGATCAAACACCTGTTGTGCATTTTGCTGTTCAGTCCCTTAGAGAACAGCAAGTTGTGCAAAACGTACTAGAATATTGAACAGTTACACGCACCTTCAAAAGTTTAAAGATGCTCAAATTAAGTTCATCTGGCCGAAAAGGTTATAGTGCTGAAATTTCACCTGAAAACTGAATATTCCCAACATTTTGATAGTGTAAAATGTCTGTAATTCCCAAATGGTAAATGTCACATTTAGATCGTCAATAGTAGAAGTTTATAAATCCCCAGAACAGTCACTGTCCCAATACTTGTGGACCTAAGTGTACAGTACATGTAGTAGTAAGTGTGCAGAGAGAGTGTGTGGGTCCGGGCAGTCCATGTGTGAGTGTCCATCACGCTGCCACGCCAGCCATGCACCCGCCAAGAATCCCAGGAAACGATCTGCTGCTGCAATCTCCTATTATAGCAGCAGGCTGTGGGAGGGCACAGGCCCGCCCACCTTCCTCCCTCACGGCCTTTTGTGCTCGTGGCGAGGTGGGAGAAGCTGTAGTCGGGTAGATTAGACCGTGATAAGGTTTGACGGAAGATGGAAAAGACAGCATATGAAGCCTCCGTTGAGTTGTATTGACGAGCAGTTGGCCGCTTGTTGAGACTCCGTGGAGTTCAGTAAGTGTGAAGGCATTTATGTCACACAACTAGAAGCCTACTGTCAAAATAATAACTACACGATATAGGATTAGTTTTTTGGGGGGTTATTTTTGGAAGCATATTTCTTCATATGTCTACAGTGAAGATTTCCCAATCTGCCCAAAGCTTATTCCTGAGTGAGCTGTCCTCATTTATAAATAGTTGCCAGGCTGTTTGTTTCATCCATGTGATACTCGACACCACAGGATCTCGTAGACCTGGACGCCAGCTCCAAGCCCCCCATTCTGTCCCGCCTATGATGGGAACTCTCTCTGGGACAGCTCCTCTATTTCTGTTTGCGCCGCGGCCCGAGACCGGCTTCCTCGTTCGGGTCTCCAAGAGGACCTCATAGAGGATTTGGATTGGTGGGGGGGTGGGGGGTGGGGGGGGGGGGGGGGTGGTTGAAGACCGTGTGGCCAGAGAGGGGATAAGGCAGAATCCCCCTCCCATCAATAAGGCCCTTTTGGGGGAGGGAGGTATGGAATCCCTGGAAGGCCCAAATGATGGAATATAAACTTGGAAGGTAAGATCTCATTTGACATTTTTGTTTCAAGATATTCCAATTAGATGGTTAGAAGGACAATAAAGATCTATTAAATCTTATTTAGTATGTTACCAAAATCTTGAGATTTAAATGTAAGCAGTGTACACAGATTGATTCTAATCTGACAACTGATTGCTGCCATTTAGAAATAATAAAAAGTAAATAAAGTAATATATTATTGCTAGAAACAATAAAATGGTTGCAGTTCTGTCCATGTTTGGACCTCTCACTGTGGTGTCAGGTTTTCTAGTCAGGGGCCGCTCACTGCACAAAAATAAACCAGTCACGTGCAATAATGAACACAGATGTAACCCACAACTTGATTTTATTACCCAAAAAAATGTGCTCATTTTAGATTGTTACTGTAAACGACAACTACATTTAACTGTACTTTTTTGTTGTGTGTGAACAGTATTGTGTTCCCTATTATCCTTTTACACCTAAAATGATGTAAAAATGATGTATATTTAAAGTACTCTATGTGATGTAGGTGCACCATGGCAGCAGAGCTCCAGGGCTTAGATGTTCTTTAAATACTTCTGGATGGCTTCCAGGTAAGAAGATATTAATGAACTTGGAGATCCTCCTCAGTTTGGCAGTTCAAATAAAACCAAACGGCATGCCTGTGATGCTACTGCTGCTCCTTAACGCATTGTTTTATTTGACAAAGAAAAGTCTCACGATTTGTTTTCATCTTATAAGAAAATCAGGCAACTGTGTTCGAATGTTTTTTGTCAATGTAAAATTACTTTTGATACAAATAGACAGCAGGTATAGAAGTGATTCTAAACTATTCACCATGACCCTTTTACTGTCTAAAATCGCTGATTAGATACAAGTGTTAAGTAAGTTGAAGCATATTATGTTGTTTAGCCACAACAATGGACTAATGAATTGTATTGTGGACTAGCAGGCTGCACTAGTTATCAGCATGGGTGCCTCACGGGTCTGAGGCTCCGGTTTGAATCTTGGTTACGACCTTCCCTTGTAGGTTTAGCATGTTTTCCCCATAGCTTCCTCTTACATTCCAAAAATATGCATGTATAATTAATTCAAGACTATAAATTGTCCATAGCTGGGAATATGAGTGTGAATGGTTGTTTGGTTATATGTGCCCTGTGATTGGCTGGCGACCGATCCGGGGTGTACACCGCCTTTCTCTCTAAATTCGCTGGGATAGGTTCCAGCTCACGTGTTACCCTAATGAGGACAACACATGGTATAGAAAATGGATAAGATGGATTTCAATGTGTCATTGCTTTTATTTGTTTAAGTTGCTACGTGTATATAAATGGTTTGATTTATTCCAATTCATAGGGTTTGATCAAATAATTGTCATATACTAATATAGATGCTAAATTTAGCAATTGGGCCTTCTAAGTGCTCAATTTTATTTATTTAACAATATGTTTTTATTATTGGAGTTGTTTGTGATGGTGGGGAACTGGAATGCATCATACTGACAGCTGTTTCTAATAATTCGTGTGTCTTTATACAGTATGTTAGAATGTTAGAAACACCTCATGGTGCAGTCCTGCTCACCATTATTGGCACCCATGAAGTTTAAGTACTAAGTGTGGAATATCTCCTGGAGAAAAGGAATCAAGTGAAACAACATTTTTCTACGGAGAACTTCTGTTTGATACAAAAGAGCAAATGATAAAAACATTTTTTAAACAGTGGGAGGAAAAAATAGAAAACGTAAAGCTTGCTGTGTCACTGGTATTGGCTCCCTTAGCTGTAAATCAGTATGGAAACCCAATTAGACTTGTGGTAAATCACAAATAATAATCACCAGTGACAAATTGCCTGTGCCCATCTGATATGAATTAGCCACCAAACGAAAATGTTTTATGCACAGATGAAACAGAAATAGAGCTTTTTGGCAATGTAAACAAACAGTATCTTTACAGATGATACAAAAAGCTTTAAGGAAAAGAACACTCTGCCAACAGTTAAGCATGGTGGAGGATCCATAATGCTCTGGGGCTGCCTTGCTACATCGAGCAATGGAGGCCTCGACTGTATCACAGGTATCATGAAATCAGAAAATGATCAAGAGATTTTATAGTTAAATGTCTTACCCAGTGCAAGAAAACTTGGTTTGAGTCGAAGATCATGGATCCTCCAGCAAGATAACGAGCCAAATCACACATCCAAAAGTACACAGGAATGGTTGAAGAGGGAAAAATTGAATGTTTTAAAATGGCCAGCAATGAGTCCTGATCTCAATCGAATTGAAAATCTTTGGGGGGAGCAGAAATCGGCCATTGGGGAAAAGAACACTGCAAATGTCCAAAAGCTTGAACAAATTGCAAAGAGTAGAAGAAAATACCACCTGAGAAGTGCAAAAAGCTTATAGATGGATGCAAGAAACGTTTGGAGGCTGTCATCGTTGCCAAAGGGTGTGCAACAAAAAAAATATTGAGGGGTTGCCAATATTGCTGCTTTTTTTGTTTATTTCTTTGAAATTACAATATTTAAGTTGAAAAAAACCCACATTTCTTCGTTAAATTTCTTTGGACCTCCAATTAGAAGATCCCGATGATATAAGTTTCAATGTATTTCTGATATTTTACAGGTTATGCAAAAAATAAAGGAGTGCCAATACTGGTGAGCAGGATTGTATGATGCAGTGCAGTTGTATACAAATATTCGCATTATTATCAATGTAAATGAAGACTATTCCATACTGCTCTTGTATTGGATCTCATCTGATTGTACACATGTACCTAATTGAGTAGTATGTTAGTGTGAGGTTAATCACCCATCCATCCATTCACTGTACCGCTTATCCTCACTATGGTCACGGGTGTGCTGGATCCTATGCCAAAACTGGGTAAAACAAATAGGAGACTAATGTAAAATTAGTTCACAGCATGTTATTATTGAGACTGTAAGAATAATATATTAATGTAGTTTGTTGTTTTTTTTTTCAACCTATTGTACATTAGTAAAATAATTATGTATTTTTTGGTCAAAATATATCTAAGATAAAGCATGTATGTGTGCATGGTTAGGGTCGTTTAAGTGCAGAAGGCTGGTACAGAAAATTGGTTTTCCCAAAATAACTCACGTGAGCATGTCTTTTGTGCACATAGCAACGGTACAGATTGTCGCCAACACGATCGGTAAGGTCAAACTCATTGAGTGGGGGGATTTGCAAGACTGTTTTGGGAATCACATACTGTACAGTACAGAATTAGTAATGGAGGCAAAGCTATGCATCAGAGAGCAACAAAACACAAGCCACACTTCCTGCCTGGACTGTAGATTTTATGATTTTTGGACTTGGTGTTTGGTTGATAGTGATTTTAGTTTTTGATTTATAACTTGGATCATGTTGGTCTGGTGTGTTTTGTAGGCCCAGCCTGCCCTCATATGTCTCAATAGTGTCTTGTTCTGAGACTTACTTTAAGTGTCAGTATTAGATTCACTGTAATTGTGTCTGTTTTGGCAACCTGTCATTTATGTTTAGTTTTTAATGTCTTGATTTAGCATCTTATACTAATTTTGAACAAACTTTGTTCTGTCATAGTTTGCTAATAAATTAATTTTTAAATCTGAGACTTCTCTCCCAGGAAACTAACATAAATACCTTTTGGTGTTCAAAAACAGGGCTGCATGAGATGGAAAGCCACCATTCACTTAATTAAAACATGATGTGTGGATGATAAAATGGTAATTCCAAATTTTTTTGTTTCATAGGGAATTTCCAGTATTTGTTCAGATGAAGGACAACTGAGATGCACAGCTCCTTAGTAGCTGGGACCCTAAAATCAAGGTTTTTAAACTCTACAATGAAAAATTGTATGGGTTTCTGAGGTGAGAGTTTGAATGAATATGCTCACTGTTGGCGAGTCTTCATCATGACGTCAATGGAGAAACGCCGCTCAAGCCGAAAGAGTGGTGGACATCGCAAGCACAGCGATGGAGGCTTTAGCGACACATCCAGTGGTGGATCCTTTCTGGACGAGACCGACCGTGAAGTCCGTAGTCTCACAGACAAAGCCTTCAGGAGTCTCTGCATTGGCGATGAGGCAGTTTATAATGACTCGGACCTGGGTTCATCGTCACCGTGCATCCACAGGGACAGACAGCGGGCCTTCAGTCAAAGTGGATTGGAAAGAGAGGACAGTGACAGGAATGAGCTTAAAAAAGAAGCACATGAGAGCTTCAGCCTGATGGTGCAGCAGTATGAACAAGATTTGATCCATGAAGGAATGTATGGGGCAGAGATGAACAGAAATCCACAGTGGGATGTCTGTGGAGAGAGGACACAAGGGAGGGTTTCTGCCACATTTCAACAATCCTTTATGGAAATGACCCAGGAGAACAGGTCTCTTGGAGAAGACCTGTTTGGCTCTTTCACCAATGGAGCCACCGATTTGAGTTTGCAGCATCGAAGAAGCCGTTCCAGAGTTTCTTCACTTATCAGAGCATTTAACTCTCAGGATGGAGCGGTTATGGAGGATCAGCTCAGAGAGTGGAATGATGAGGCACACTGGAATAGACCAGGTCTAATGAACATGCTTTCACCATATCAGCAAAACTTCACCAATGGTCATTTACCCATGGCTGGTCAGTTCCCCTCCCAGGACACCAACCTTTACTCAACTGAAGCAGCTGCAGTGTCTCACATGAACGCTGCCTCCTCTTTTATGAGATTGTCCCACAATAACCATAATATGATGACGCAGTTGGACTGTAACAGTAATTTCTTTATACACAGTGAATTCAGTCCTTTCAGAGTATGGAGAGACCATAACAGTTGCCAACAAGCAGACGTCTCAAGGTTTATGCACTGTTCAGAGTTCCCTAAGTGGGACCAAACTCCCATGTACAAGGAGCTTTCACTGGAACCCCAAATAGATGGGATTAAAAGGCACCACAGGACTATGATGGCCCCCGTGGTGCCAGACCATCTTTTACAATCCATTTCAACATCCACAAGGTTACGGAAAGCTTCTGCTTTGGAGAAGCGCTGTGAGTCTGAACAGGCGGTACATTATCCCCACAGAATTACGACACAGAGTCTTGGAACAAACAGATTTCCATCCCAACGACCATCAATGACATCCCCCACCATAGAGATGTCTCAGGAAACCATCAGCTCGGTTAAGGCCCTCCACCAACAGATTAAAATAATGACAGAACACAACACCAAACCAGAGATGACAGCTGAGAGACATGGAGCACTTTGTAGCAATGATACGCTATTTGCCGTCACAACAGAGCGAAACGTAGCTAGCCATAGCACCAGTATTCTCTCCAATGATGGCCAGCTGCTTTCGCCACTGGTTCCTGTGTCCCAAGCAGAGCCACCAGAAAGTACAGAGAATGCAGTTTCTCCCCAAACTGTGGAACATCCTCCAGTGCGTGCCGAAAGCAGGGGGGGCACTCCTGATGTAAGGATGTCAAGTTATAAATCCAGAGCCAGCAGCCTCCTCTTCAATCTCAAAGACAACAGGAAGAGAGTGAAAAGTACATACAGTCCTGCCAAATTTAAGGGCTTTGAGCCACTAGAAAAAAGCAGAGAACTTCCTCTCCAGGAATCCAAAGATATTGTGCTTGATATGCCTGAGTATCTACAAATAGACATTCAGGATTCCAGCTGGACTGATGCACCTCCACATCAACATGTTAAACTCTATTACAGCCCCAGACCTTTATCTCCAGGAATTAATTCTCAGCCCAATACAGGGCACATTTCAGACTACAAGACAGCTCAGAGAAAAGGTGAGACGGTCCAAATTTCTGGGTACATACCTGAAAATTACACCAGCAATCATTTGACTACTGGTCAGAATATCAGTGAAGACCTGTCATCATTTCCTCCCTTTAAGCAGGACGTGGCGGGCATTCAAGTGGGAGGGGAGGCATACAGACATAAATTATCTTACAACACCACAGATATGCACTGGCCAACGGGTGAAAACATTCAAATAAGTGACTATTTAAATAGCAAAGGTGCCCATTTAAAAGAAGCAGATGTGAGGCATTCCACTGAGGAATCTCAACGAAATCCGAATAAACAGAATTATAGCAATGTTTCGAAAGAACGGTTCAGACGTCCAAATACCCCAAACAGTAAACAACTGGCTCTGAAAGCAGTTGTAGCTCCATGGAAACAAGAGACCTCACCTTTCAAAGAAAAACACCAACATGCTCAGGCTAACCTACAAGCTATCACCATAAAGGAGATCAGTTCACAAAGAGATGACCACAAAAAAGAGAGCCAGCAGAACACAAATCAAGAAGCCAAGAGGACCCCACAGTGTAATTTGTCTGTACGAAACCCAACATTTTATGGACAGGACAGGATAGAGAATTATTTCCAACAAAACATGTATGGAAATGGGAATAAAGACACAGACAAAACTATGCACAATCAAGAAACAAGTCAGAGAAAAGTATGTGGAGCATCGTTCAAGGAAGAACAGCCAAAAACAGCTGAACAACGAAATACATATAATAACCACAACAGTTCATCAGTCCCTGAGATGGAAGAAAGGGTCCACCAAGTGAAGTATGGTCAATCAGTTGCGGTCAAGGCTGTACAAAATAGATCAAAACAAATACAATCAGAGCAGAGACAAATGGAGCAGTCCAATGTTCAGCAGTGGCAGAATGGTACAGTTGAAGCAGAACCAGCACGACCAGAAAAGACAGATGAAACAATGGCAGACAAGGTCAAACTGGAACAAGCTAAAGCAAAAGAGCAAAGAAAAGAGCAGATGAGAGGGAAGCAAAAAGAGAGAACCAATGAGAAACCGTCAAAAGCTCCAACTCAAGTTAGAGATGATAAAGAAACAAATGATGTAAAAGTACAAGCTGAACAGATGAGAGGTGTGCAGACTGAACAGGTTCAAGCAGAACAAGCTGATTTGGAAGGACTAAAAGGCAAACAGAGACAATTAGAATCAGTTAAAACTCAGCCATCTCAAAAAGACAAGATCACAATAGATGAGGTTAAGGCAAAACCGAGAACAATTGAACAAGAAGGAGAACAGAAAATGTTAGAGAACGTCAAAACGAATAATGTTAAAAGTGACCAAACGTTAGCAAACCAACTAAACATGGAAAAAGCTCAACTACAAACTAAAACAGAACATGCTAGTGCAAAAATGGAAGTACACAGTGAAAAAGACAAACAGAATGAAAAGAAAGCTGAGAAAGAATCACAAGTCAATGCTCAACCTAAAGAAGAGATACATGACGCCAAAGAGACAAATTCTGTTGCCAGAAAAGCAGAGCTGGCTAAGATGGAGCTAACCAACATAGAGCTAGCTAAAGTAGTACTAGTAAAACACCAACACATAAAGGAAAGATCATCAAAGCCCACAGAAATTCTAACAATACAGCATCATGTCAAGAGTGAACCCAGTAAAGTTGAGCGCGTTAAGACAGAGTTAGCCAACGCTAAAGCAGAGCTAGCAAAGATAAAGGAGAAAATGAAGGGAGAGCAAACGGAGAAAGTCAGATATACAATTATCCCAAAGGAGGAAGGTGTTGCAAACAAAGATGGTTTGGCAGAGGTGACTGTCATACAACAGACAGCACAAATACATCAACCAAAGGACAATTCAGCTGCTAAAATAGCATATAATATAAATCAAGAAAAACATGGGGCTGATTATTATCAAAATCTGAGAGAGAAATATGGCTTTATTAATTCACTGTCACACAAAATGTCATCAGAGACAAACATTTCTTTAAACGATGACAATGTGACGCCATCAGCTCTGTCACTTGATATTTATACAAAAGTTAATAACAACAAATCAAATGATGAATATCCCACAAACAGTGGTGAAAACAATAATAAGAAAGTAAAATTTAGTAAAGGGAATGAGAGTCTTTATATCTACAGTGAGTCATCCAAAGAATTCAAATTATCTCAAGCAGACCATTTACCTCCTTGTGCAGATAAAAGAGCAACTGGTGACATAGTTGCTGATATTGGAAAGGATGACAAAGTTACAAATTTGGAAACATCTTATCCTGACTCTCGTTCTGATGATGCACATTTAGAGTCTGTTAGAAATCCTGAAAGAAAAGATAAATCGGAGCATCTGAAAGTATTGCCCCATAAAGAGAAAGCTCAGACAAAACAGGAGATTCTTACTTCGAAAATAAAAGCTCATGCCGAGAAGGAGATTTCAGCCCTGATGGAAGGTTTCGCTTTACGAGAGGTCGGTACATCTAAAACCGTCACCAAACCACTCCCAGCAAGACAGAATCTTCATTTAAAACAGAAACCTCTATTGCATGAGGTGCTCAGTGGCCATGAAACCTCAATATCCAGTAATACTACAACTAAACAACAGACCGGATCATCAGTAATGGAAGACAAGGCACTTCGCAGCTCTGAGGGAATGAGTACTCAAACTGTCAATCAATGGCAGAAGCAACTTCCCACAGAACCCATGAAGAGCAACGACCAGCAACGACCAGAAAATGCACCCCCAGAGATGAAAAAGACAGCAGGTTATTCTGTGAGCACAGAACAGCAACCACATCATCATGAAATCAGGTCACTAATAACAAATAAGGATCAGGAATCAAAGTACAGCAAAGAAAAACTGGCGATAAAGCCTGATGAAAACTCTGAAAAGGCTGAAATTGGAATCAATTATGCACAAACCTGATTCAATCATCGACAAAATGAAGTCATTGCAAACTACAAGCAAACAGGGAGTAGTTCACAAGGACTTTGTCTTTGGGCAGACTAACACCTCTGTGGCAGAGGACAGTTTGCAGATCATGGGAATAATTGTCACTGAATTAGTGAACAATGATCACAAAGTTTTGAACATTGACGAAAGCAATGAAAGTAGAGCTGAGCCTGACACAAGTTTCCTCAGTGCAAGTATAGAAATGAACAAGAAGAGTGAATGTTTGATACATATTGGCACAACACATGCAAAGCAAACTCATCCTACAGAGAAGGAAAGTCCAATTAAAGTTGGTATGAATATTCATCATGAGGAAACCACAGAGAAAAGTGTCACTCAGAATGTGAGTGAGAAAATGGCCTCTCCCCTGCAGCAGTGCTCTAATATCAAAGCAGGACCACAAAGCAAAGTACAAGTCAAAGGACCCATGGCTGGGAAAGATGTGAACCCCACACTCACTTTATATTCTATAAATAAAGCACCAGCCGAAACTGAACTCCTTCACTATAAACAAGACACAACAGCAGCAGAAATGGACGCAGGATGCACACTTGAAACCTCTGACCCAGCAAAGAACTGCTACAATAAGGATATTCAAACTGAAGAAATTACTCCACAATTAAAACAAGTTGCAGCCAAAGTAATAAACTCAGGGCTCAACTACATCCAGGATTCCGACAAAGTTGTTGCCGAAATTCAATCTGTCACATCATTCCTGGAAGAGGATGTGACACCTGCCATAAATCCATCTAAAAACAGCAAGATAGAGGATAAGCATGCACCCCTGCTGGAAGAAAATATAAATGACAGTACCATCCCCCATTTAATCAAGACTGAAAGCATGAATGCATCTCCAGAACACAAAGAGACACACATAGGAGAAATGAATCAGCTGGAAGATGTTCATATAGACAACATTTTCATCAGAGTTGTACCAGCAGCAATAGAGATAGCCAGTGTGGAGAAACGTCAGAGCACAACATGCTCTGATGTGGCACTGGTTGCATTTGAGGAACATCAACATGGCGCAACATCTAGTGTTAGTGAAAACATGAGCGCAGCAATCAAAGATCATAAAGCTAAACATCATGCTTCAAAAAGCTGTGAGGAGCAGAAAAATGAGAAGTTAGAAGGCAAATTAAGTGTCCAAGATGTTTTAGCTAGTGTAAGAAAATTGGCTGACTCAATGAAAATCGTGGATCCACACAACAGCAGAAATACAGCAAGAGAAGACAGGGAGACCGACATAGCACATGGGACTACAATATCAAATATACAAGGCAGTGAGGGAGACTACTTCCAAGTTCAAGGGATACCTGAAGAACCATTTAGAAATAATAACACACAGAGAGATGTCTCAGATGTTTCAAAGGAAATTGAACATTCTGACCGACCGTCGGATCAGAGTAAGTCAGAATCTTCCACCAGCAGTGTTCAAGATGAGAGCAAGAGAACACGCACAAGGGGTGTAATAGATAAGAACTCTTTGAAACAAACTGATCGTCCCTCAGAATTGCAGAACTGTGAAACGATGGTGGCTGCCCAAACGGTGGATGTGAGAAAACAGCAGTCAGAATTTAGATCGGGTTTATCAGTAAGAGACAGACATAACTCGAAAACTTCACAGCCAACAAGGGAGGAACCAGAAGTGAAATCAAAACCAAAGGACAGAGTGTCTACGATTCCTGAGATATCAGCCCTTGCAGACTATGCCAGATTAAAAGTCATTGTTTCAGAAGATAGAGAAAACACAATTCAGGAATTCCCTCCTCACAAAAAAGAAGGATTCTTTCCACTGATACGGTCTCGTCATACCAGACGCCCTTTGTTCTTTGCTGACCCACAAGAGCACTCTATGAAAGAGAGAAGTGTGGCAAAAAAGACAGAAGCCAACACCAAAGTCAACAAAGAGCCCAAACCTGTTGTGTTTCCTATTACTGAGAAAGAGTATCAGCGAACAGGTATGTTCAAACTGGGAGAGAAAGAAAAACGAGAGAAAAACACTTTTGATGTCAAAGACCATGAGCGAGTTCTGGAAAAACAGATACAAGAGTTCGCCCAAAGAAAAACAACCCATAAAGTTCACGTTAAAAATGAGGTACACAGAGAAGAGGTCCCTAAGATTGGTCAACAAATAGTGAGTCAACAAAGTAATACTCTTATGCAAGCAGCAATGTCATCTTCCTCAATCAGTAAACCAAGAGAAAGCCCTCAGTCACAACAACAAAAACTCCTTGACACTCCAAATCCAGATAAACAAATGTCAGGATTGATCACAATTAATAATTTAGTGCTCATGGATAAAGACTCTTACACAAAACCCACCCTGGAGCCAGTTTACAAAGATGGGACTTCGAAAATTAGAAACGTTATAAAGAAAGACACAACAGGCGAAACAAAATCAGAAAAATCAAGAAAAGAAAAGCTTGAGACTTATCAAGAAGAGACAAAAGCCAAGCTAGAGGGGAGTGCAAAACAACAGCAAGAAGGAGCTTCCAAGAGAAAGGAAGAAACAATTGCAGATGACACGAAAGCTATGATAGAGGAGAGGAGAGCTTTCATATCAGAAGAGAGAAAACATGCACAAAGAGAAGCAGCACGTTGGGAAAAACTCAAAGAAACAGCACAAAGAATGGAGGAGGAAAGAAAGGCAAAACAAATAGAGGGCAGGGGAACAAATCAAGCAAATGATGAAAGAAGGATTGAAAGGGAAGGAGAAAACAGACAAAAAGCCCAAGAGGAAAGGGGAGGAAGCGTATCGGTTGGGGAGAGGAGGAGACTGGAACAGAGGCAGGGAGAGAGAACTGCTCAGGAGGAAGAAAGGATAAGAGCTGTGCTCATGGAGGAGCAACGTCGACCCAAGAGGACTGAGGAGAGACTTGCGGAGGAAACAAGGATAAAAACGATTCAAGAGATTCAAGATAACCCGAGAGAGAGCAGAGGAGAGAAAAGCAGAAAAGAGTCGAACAGATGACACACAAGAAAAAAGAGACAAGTCGTGCTGCTGAAAAACAGAACATTAGTGCAAAACTAAGAGAGGAGCAGCGAGCTAAAGGTGAGAGGGTGAGTGCACCTGAAGAGCTGATAAGAGACGATGTTGCAGCTAAGAGGGAAGAAGAACATTTAAGAGCTCAAAGAGAGAATGCATCAACGAAGGAGGAGCAGAAACGAGCAGCACTGTTGATGGATGCTCTTCAGTACTACACCATCACCTCTACAGATGAGAAACCCAAAGAAAGGCAAGCACACACCCTGCTACCTATCCAACAAAGAAACAATCCATCTTTGCAAAGTGAAGACTCTGGATCACACAAAAGGTTACACAGGCCTCAAGCTCCACCATCTCCTGCTCCTTCTCTTCCACGCTCCAATACTTCCTCCCCTGCTCTTGGAGGCAAACCATTGATGTTCAGAGTAAAGGATAACACTAAAGGTTCTTCTCTCACCAAATCAGTTAAACCACGCTTTCATAAGAACTTTGCAGAAGAGTCCAGAGTGGGTTCCCCGATGGAACGGAGAGCAGAGAGAAAAAAGGATGAACAGGAGATAATAAGGTGTAACACCGGAACTCCCATCAATCCTGACGTTGTCACAGGATCAACCCGACTTGCTCCTATTAACGAATCCTGTATCTCTCAGCCCGTATCTACAACACAAGAGTATTCAGCTGCTCTTGCACATCACAGGTCCTTCTCCCGGAGAAGCAATGCTCTGGATGATGATGACTCTCGATCGGTCATCAGTAACATGTCCGAGGAGGTACAGAGTTTTGCTACGAGTGCAGCTGACGTGGCAGATTTGAGAGGGCTGTATGATTACGAGAGGCCGGTATCAGCCTGTAGCTTCAGCAGTGATATGTCCCGGTTAGGAAAACCTCCAGCTGTTCCCCCAAAGAGTGACAAAGCCTTGCGCAGGGCACAAAGACTCACTACTCATAGGATAAGGAAACAGGTGACACAAAGTGCAGCAACCAACCCTGCAGAGACACCACAACAGGAAGCCTCCAGTAGGCCTGCTGCTGCCCCCACCGAGGTATGGTCCTCAAACCGCCATGCTGTGGCTTCTCCGCATTTTTCCCCACCCGTCTCCCTCACCCATGCACCGACATTTGGGCCTAGCTTACGCTCTGCACCCACAGAGAACCAGCACTCGCACCTCACTTTCCATGCCTCCCCTCATGCTCCCAACCCTGTCGCCTCCCCTCGTGACATTGCACCTGTATCACACCTTCATTGCACTGCACCCTTGTCGAACCCAAGTGCCTCTCCTTCTCCTGCACCTGTATCCCACCCAGTCACCTCTGCTCACGCCGCCACCGCCGTCTCCCTCCCTTCTGCCTCTCCTCCTGTCACTGCACCTGCATTACATTCAAGCCCCTCCCCTCATCCCACTACACCTGTACTGCATTCAATTACCTTTCATCATGCCACCACCCCTGTGTCCCTACATTCTGCCTCCTCCCCTCATGTGATTTCACCCACAGCACATCCAATTGCCTCACCCCATTCCGCTGCATCCTTAATCCACCCAGTTGCCTCCCTTCATATCCCTGCCCCTTCATCCCAGCCAGTCACCATCCCTCCTGCCACGGCTTCTGTAACCCATATAGCTCCCTCCCTTCATGTTGCACCTGTAAACCATCCACCCACCACTCTTCATGTCACTGCTGCTGTATCCCATCCAGTTGTCTTCCCATACATTCCTGCCCTTGTCTCCCATCCAGCTGCCACCCCTCATGCCACTGCACCCATCTTACTCCCAGTGTCCCCCACTCATGCTTCTGCACAAATCACTCACCCTGCTGCTCCAAAGATGGTTCAACATGTTCCTTCTTCTCCCACTCTCCATTATGCTACCCACTCAGCTCCGGTGACACAGTACCATGTAGAGACAAGCTATCCCCAGTCCTATCCACTGACCCAGCGCAAGGTATTACAAGACCTTGGTTCTGGCCAATATTTTCTTGTAGATGCACCTATTGAGGTGAAAACGAAGACTTTCTTTGATCCAGAGACCGGAAAGTATGTTCAGCTTAATGTCCGTGAGTCTGGCCAGAACATCTTCCGACCTCATCTCCAGTCTGTGTTGACTCAGCCACTATTCCCTCAGGTGAATTTCCAACCCCAATTGCAGCTCAAGCAGCAACAAGAGCTTCTCTCTCATGGTTCTCCTGCTGAGAAGCCTGTCACACTTTATAAAGGATACCAAGATTATCCACTTCACAAACCCCCAGGTATCTTCTCTATGCCTTCCCAAAGGTCATCCTCAGGAGTTTCAGTCCAGGAGGAACCCTTTTTCAAAAATAACTCCAACACAAATCAATCCAATGAAATTGGCCAGAAATCTGAAAGTCAACAGTACAGTCCTGAGCAGACCCCATACATGGATACAGTTAATGACACAAACAAAACACAAAACCCTGTTTACAACACACATGTGTCCTTCCCAGAGTGCGACACAAACCAGCTTGCAGGAAGCTTTTGTGAAAATGATAACTCAGCCCATTCAAGGTGTCGGCCAAGTGATATAATAACTATGAGTGAACTGGATGACTTTATGGAGATGACCGACTGGTGACGTGAGAAAAGTAAAACAAAAACAAATTGTTGCTTTGGAAAATGGTGAATGTCAGTGTAAAGAATGCAATACAGTACCACACATTGTATTTATAGTGTTTTTCATATGAAAAATGTTTCAGAATATTTTGAGTTTGTCCCTGTGAAATGCTGTTATATTGCTCATGCTTAGATTTATTGGGCTAAAACTTGTGCTACAGAGTTCACCATTCCAGAGCCCTTTATGAATGTGAGATACTAAAATATCTCTCTTGTGTTAACACTGTCAGAGCACAACTTTCTGCTTTGTGATGCATGTCTTGTGAAGCCATTGAAGGTTCTGCTGATGGTGTAAAGCATTGTTTTATTAAGCACTATATGAGACTGTTGTAGTGTCATACAGGAGTCGGTATTTACTGTTTTGCTGTGAAACAAAGCAGTGTGACATGTATTAAAAATACACTTGACTCAACAGAATAACTGCTCAGCCAAATGGCTACCTTTCAGAAATCACCCGAGTGCTGGAGATTTCATTTTGTGACTTGAAAACACAATAAAAACAACAAGAAGATATTACTGTTACCTGTTTTGACTCTTGAAATGTTCCCTGGGTCTGAATGACTGAAATTAAACATCTTTTCTGCTGATTGCATACAACAATTATGAAGGGCTGTTTGGAGTGCACCGATAGGTCCTGAGGGAGTTAATAAGCAAAAGAAAGATTTTGCAGCATACATGTGTTGTCATTTTATTTCTGCATGGAACTGATCCAAATGTTTGAATCCTTGCCCACTATGCCAGTGGGATGTAATGATAGAAATGATAGAAGAAAAATATATTTTCTTTGATTTCCCTAGGCTGACCAATTCGGATACAACTGAACACTGATAATGACCTCAAGTGGGCTGCACTTTTCTTGAGAGGCAGTTAATTGTTTTGAAAAGTGTAGCACATATGAATATGAGTCCTCAAAAAAAGAAATTGAGTGTGAATAGTGAGAGACAATGTTGCATAAAACTGCCTATTAACTGTATAGGCAATGTTTTAACATTCTTGTTATACAAGTGTGAAAATAAGTTAATCTCTGTTGTAAAATGTAAAAATAATCAAACGGTGACATCCTGTATGAGGGCTGTTATTTTGTTTTCTGTCAAATTTGGCACAGTGATTCACTCGCCCGACTTCCGTGCAGGCAGCGTGGGTTCAAATCTCAACTCAGTGATGGTGTGAATGTGAGTGTGAACTGTTGTCTGGCTCTATCTGCCCTGTGATTGACTGGTGACCAGTACAGCGTATAGTCTGGAGTGCTGAGTTACTGCCGCCACCAACATGCTTTCATGCATGTATTACCATCTTTTCAAAACAAAAACATTGACCACCCACTCTTCTCCAACACAATCCTACACATAACTCAAAGGGTTAAAGTTGTTGTTGTAATTCCATTTGGCTTTGGCAGCGTTGGAAGCGCCTGCCTCAGCAATTCAGGCCGCCCAATAAAGCAGCAGGCCTCATTCCGCTGAGAGCGTCTGCTGACCGCAGCCAGAGACAGGCCCGTGCCACTCTTTCCAGCAGCCAGACAGGGGAGAAATCCCACCACGCACAAATGCATCAGTACCACACGCATGAAACAAAAACACAAGAGTCAACATATTTGACTGGCAGCATAACTAAACAAGTAATTGCGGATGATGGAAATGCACGTTCAGCACTCTACGGTATACGCTTCTAAAAATGACACGTGTTGCGATAGACGTGGACCCGCACCAAACCACCAGAGTGGACCAGAACAACTGGGCTTGTGGGGTTTAAGGCCTTGGCCCAAGGCTCCTCACAGGAACTCAGGAAATGACATTTCCTACGTTTAGCAGGACACAGAGACACTGAGAGAGAGAATGTGAGAGAGAGACTACTGGGAGAACGAGTGGGAGTTCCTAAGTGGGAACAGAGCAACTAGTGTTTCGTATTACGGCGAAGAAGAGAAAGAGGAGAAGAGTTAATTTGGCCAAAGGCTGTGGTGGGTCGCAGTCGTGCGCCGCTTGTTTTAGCGCTGCAGTGTTGTGGGTTTATGGATTCACTGAGAGAGGACAATGTACATCTCTGTAGTGCTGCTGGTCCTGACTGAAGCTCTGCTCACAGGTGGGTTCATCTTGTTTACTGAAATAATACGGCAGGCCAAGTTAGAGTGAGAATGCATGCAACGAGTACACAAAATACGTTTAAAAAGGCGCATGATATGTAACCTAAAATTATAGGTTTTGTTTAAGATACAAAAAAAAACAAAAAAAACACCGCAGTTGAACTTTGAAAGTGATCATTGTCACAGTGCTGACAACTGACTGGAGAGAAAACCTCCACAAAGTAGACATTACACAACCCTGCAATCAATGGTTTACTTGTAGTATTAAGTTAGTGAGAATCTACTTTGTTGTAACACTTGTCACATTCAATTTTGGTATCATGCACGGACACGAAGGGAGACTCCCAAACTAACCAAAGCAGCACTGGATGGCGTCTGGTCCATGTTATCTTGTTGTCTTCTTAAGCCTGTCTTGGGGTTACTATGTTATTTCCCACTAGTAGATTTCTTTTTTTTTTCTTTTTTTGGATCACACATCTTGTGTCCAGGCGCCATGTGAGCAAGTGAGCTAACCCAGCTGGCCTCAGAACAAAACATCAATACCTGCAGGGAAGCAAAACAGCAGCACGCCAGGGAACGGTTTAGGGTATAGGGACCGAATTTCCCAGTCTAATGATAGAAAAACATGAAAGCTTGAGGTGGAGCGACGTGCGCCCGTGCAGCCGGTTGTGGGCGTACATATATGTAAACAAAATGCTGCGATTATGTTGAGCTGGCAGGAAATCAAACATGCTACATCAGTAAAGGGAGGATCGAGGAACACACGTGACCAAACAAATGTAAACTAGACAAGCAAACAAGAGGAAAACACATCATGGAGCGCCCTATTTGTGTTTTTTAGTACAACCACATTGTGGCACTTGTTAGTTTCTGCAATTCACAGCACGAGCGCTGACAAAAACGAGGCACTAACTATTCATGAATGACCTTTATAGTGCATATAAGGCAACATAAACCACAAGCATAACTGAATAACAAATAGTAGCATGTAAGATGATGAGGATAAACCAAAAACTGGCCCATTGTGACTCTTTAGTTAGCAGGCTACTTCATGGTTCATAGAGTATGACGTAAAATGGAGAGATTAGACCAGTGGGACTCTAGAGGAATGGCTCCATGAAGACTCAAATATCCATCCATCCATTTTCTATAGCGCTTGTCCTCATTAGCGTCACAGGTGAGCTGGAGGCTTGTATGCCCTGGACTGGTTGCCAGACAATTGCAGGATACTTATAGACAAACAAGCTTTCACACTCTCATCTACACTTAGGGACAATTTAGAGTGAACATAAAATGCATCTTTTGGAATGTGGGAGGAAGCTGAAGCTGAGAAGACAAACAGAACATACAAACTCCACACTGGATGCCCCGAGCTGAGATCCGAACCCCGAGCCTCCAAACTGTGAGGCAAACGTGTGAAACACTAAGAATCCAGTTTTGCGCGACTCAAATATTAAAAAGGCAAAATAAATTTTTAGAACAACATTGAAAAATAACATTTTGTTTGTCTGACAATATGTATACATATGACTTAAAATGGTTACTTCCTGATTCGTTGAGAATGAGTAATCAATAGGGTTTAATATCGGTCCATCCTTTACCACAGCTTTAATTCTTCTGAAAAGGCTTTCCACGAGGTTTAGGAGTGTGTGTAGGGAATTTTTGACCACTCTTCCAGAAGCGAATTTGTGAGGTCACACACTGATGTTGGACGAGAAGGCCTGGCTCTCAGTCTCCGCTCTAATTCGTCTTAAAGGTGTTTTATCCTGTTGATGTCTGGACTCCGTTAAGGCCAGTCAAGTTCACCTGCACCACAATCTCTCATCCATGCCTTTATGGACCTTGCTTTGTGCACTGATGCACAGCCATGTTAGAAATGGAAGAATTGTCCCCACAAAGTTGGGAGCAGGGAATTGTCCAAAATACTGGCTCCTTAGTTCCAGTGAAGGGAACTCTGAAGGATTCAGGATACCACAAGCTTTTAAACAACTCATTGCTCCCAACTTGACGGGAATACATTGGGGATGGCCCCTTCCTGTTGCATATACAGCATATATAGCATATACAGTATTCAGCTGATGCCTACCTTGTTAAATCAATGTTTTATGCTTAAAATAAGTATGGTGCGCTGTCTAGTGCTGCTATATCCAGTGGTAGCAGCACTGTCAGGTAACCAAAGATATTGCCATTGAAAATGTTTTATTAAATAAATGGTTAATAATTAAGTTAATTACAAATACCAATGAAAACATGAGTATTAATGAATCTTTTTTTCAATTAAAATCAACTATTTAACATCTATGGATGACCCAGCCCATCTGTACGATTTAAAAACCAAATGTGGCTCGTTTGTCCACCCCTGGTGTTGAACCTGTGTCTTACTCTACTCTTTTTATACTTTGTCAACAGAAGTATGTCATGCCCTGAACGTGACAGTGATCCCGGGCCCCATTGTCACGGCAACCGAGCGGGACAACCTGACACTGTCGTGCCTGGTATCTCAGAGAAAGAGGAGCGGCAGCACGCTCGTCCTCCGCTGGTTCTTCTCCCCTCTAGCCGCTCCCACCCCCGAGCCTCCTTTACCTTCCCCCGCTGTCCCCGAGTCCTCCCAGCTCCTCATAGTCAAGATGGGCATCAAGAAAATCAAGGTGTACGGGAACTACACCCGTCTCTTCCCTCAGCCCAAGTTTCGTCTTTACGAGCAAATGGAGGGAGAGGTGTACCGCTTGCGGATTCTCAACATGAGCGGGACGGACCAGGGCTTCTACACGTGTCGAGTGCACGAAATAAGAAAATACAGGAACATATGGAGGGCATCGTCCAATGGTAGCAGCACCACGCAGCTGACAGGTAACCAAAGCTCAAGCCAGGTACACACGTAATGATAATCGGGCCAAAATTGAGCCCAATTCCAACTTTACGATCAAAGACAAAAGGCCCAATTATGGGATGTCTCTAAATGATTATCGTGAGCGGTTATCCTGAGGTGTGGGGTGTGTTAAGAGTGATTTGTCCTTCCCAATCTGCTCGGAAAACGGTCGGGCCGACAATCGTAAATGTGAAACTTGTTCAATAGTTACGGTCGCAAATCCTTAAAGGTGTGGCCAACACGCCACGATTGTGACGTGAAACTTGAAGCTTGTGCTGTTGCCGGACACAAATAGACGAGCAACTGGTTAGATTTGTTGTTCACCACAATAAAAACGACAAGGAGAAGAGTTTTCCAACACAACGTAGTTACCAGATAAGCGAACAGTTAGCCTGGCTTCTTCTTCTAATACTAGCATTTAATTTTCGTTGTATTTTCTGGTGGTCTGGACGCACCGTGGTGCCTCTCACAGATCAGTCTTGGTGCCACGCTTGCGATTGTCGATGTTCGTATCGTTGTGTGTGTTGTAGGCTGTGTTGGTCATCTTGAGTACACCACCCACTGTAGCTGTAAGAACACATACGCTATTTTTTTTCCCCTCGTCGTGTGGAGTATCTCGTATTTTAAAAGATTTTGAAAAATGGTATGCGTGTACCAGGCTTTACACTGTTGTTTTTGTGGATGAAAGCTCAAAAGTGCAATGTTTGGCAATAGGTTTTGCTGCTTTCTGAGATCCAAAATAACCTCGAGAGGCAGGATTTATGAGAATAGGTGTGTCTTCTCACAACGCCATCTTGCCAAACCCCAAAATGACTCGATTGTGGCCTGTCCCAGAATAAATAAATAAATATGAATGGGCCATTCAGGAGCTTGAGTTTTAGAAGAAAGAAAAGGCTGCATGCTTGTAAATTGAAACTGTGTTGCCATAGCAGCAGTTCTAACAAAACCGGACAACAATTCATCAAAAAGCATAAGAACAATGAAGGCCTTCCTTGATATACTGTATCTACGAGAGCATTTGATCTGACCTGCCATTTAATTCTAAATAAAAATTAAAAAAAGATATTTTACAAATGCTCTTAATACATAATAATAAACTTTTATTCTATACATTAATTGTGACTCTCAGGGGACTGAAATTGGAAAATGATTCCCCAGCCCTGATGTAAAGGATGATGTCACTAACTACTCTACTGAATGGCAAGATGGTTGTTGATGTCATGTTCTCATAATCAACATGAGGGGCCGAAGGTTCAGCACATCGCAATCAAATTTTGACCAACTTCGCCATTTTCCCAACATTTTCAATCATCTCCGTTCCACACGCATATATAAATCCAACAATCTGCCGTGTCGCGTTCGATGAAAAGTCAGTTATCAACATTTTTTTAATCATCAGTTGTTTCTGGCAAGCAAATGAAGTCAAACACAGAATCCTCATATCCATTGGCAAGAGCGAGTGGAACGGAGAAGAGGGGGAATTCTGCTGCTATTGCACGGAAAACATATTGTGTGGAATACCAGGACATCCCTACGCTCCGCATGCATGAAAACCATGTTACGGAAAAAAGCAAACACTGGAAAAGTGAATACAGCGCTATACTGCAGCGCGATCATTTGCGTTGAGTCGTGCCCCTCCCTCTGCGTGGGTCAACTGCTTCTGTGCTCTTTCCATATAAAAACAATGAGCTCACACGACCAAACCACACGCAACAATATCACTGTGAATGAGAGCGAGCAGAACGAGGTAGTTCGTTACTGAGCTGGCTGTTTTCGCCAACTATGAATTACATGACATCAGCATTTTGAAGGCTCCTTCAGAACATTCATTTTCTCACCCAAATCCACAACAAAGCTCAACTAAAAGGATTATTGTACACTAAATTGTTGCGGTTGGATGCAGCCGCAGTGATGACGATCTTTATGAGGTGAGAGCTCAACAGTCTGTTGCAGCCCTCGCATACATGCTTCTGAGAACATTCGCATGGCGGAGGCATCTGCCAACGCCCTTTGCTACATTCAGGCCAGTGCCCCACTGACGAAGCCACACCACCACAGGCATCTCTGACATGCACACACCACAGAAGCAGAAAAGCAAGGGCTGACATTTTAAAGGCAAACAAATCAAAACGCTAAATCTGACTCTTAAATTAGGATCTCATCCGTCTGCTGGAAAAAGGCTGAAATTGGAACGTTGAACAGTGGCTGTTCATTACTTCCACATCTTTTAAGGTCTGAAAAATCCAATTATTCTATAGGATGCTGCTGTTTAGATCTATTTCCATTTAAACATCATTCATAGATCTAATATACTGTACATACAATCAGGAGCCACAAAATGAAGTACAACAGGCACAATCTTCCAGCCATCTTCTCATTGGGGTCACGAGCGAGCTGGAGCCTAGCGCAGCTGACTTTCGCCAAGAGGCGCATTTGCATTTTGTTGCATTCACGATCGTATTCACGCCTTTGGACAAATTACAATCCTCAATGAACCTAACTTTCATGTTTTTGGAACGTGGGAGGAAACCGCAGTACCCGGAGAAAACGAGAATCAAAAGTCAAACCTCAGAACTGTGAGGCAGACACACGAACTGCTATTCCACCGTGCAGCCTGGTGCAACCTAATGAGATCTGGGGTCCATATACGAGAGCATTTGAGCCAATCCACCCAAAACCACTACAGCAGGGGTCACCAACAGGGTTGCCCCCATGGACCATATGAGTAGCCTGTGGGTGTGTTTTCAAAATAGCTCACCGGTGATAGGACATTGTGATTTCCTGGGAATATTGTAGAAGTGACCATTTGAAATCTCGCACCAGTGTCAACAAAATTGGGTTCACATGTCTATCACAGGCGGCACGGTGGACGACAAGTTAGAGCGTCTGCCTCACAGTTCTGAGGACTGGGGTTCAATCCCTGGCCCCGCCTGTGTGGAGCTAGCATGTTCTCCCCGTCCCTGCGTGGGTTTCCTCCGGGTACTCTGGTTTCCTCCCACATCTCAAAAACATGCATGGTAGGTTCATTGACAACTCTAAATTGCCCGTAGGTGTGAATGTGAGTGCGAATGGTTCTTTGTTTGTTTGTATGTGCCCTGCGATTGGCTGGCGACCAGTTCAGGGTGTACCCCGCCTCCTGCCCAATGATAGCTGGGATAGGCTCCAGCGCTCGCGTGACCCTTGTCAGGATAAGCGGCTCAGAAAATGGATGGGATGGATGGGATGGATGTCTATCACAAGGATCCATGCATGCAACTGACAAAGAACTCAAGCATTTTTGGTTTGAAGCAGCCATTTTGGGTGAATTACAGGACTCGTATACTTTGACAAACTCCTACAAGGGAATTTGTCCAAATGAGCCAGTCAGAAGCAGGCATCCTTGACAGATGGACGACGCTAAATTGGTTCAATATTTGAAGATCAATTTGAGGATTCGCCATTAAATACGGGGAGCGAGGGCCCATTCATCCCAGTTTTCAGCATTAATTGTTTTGTTTTTATGCAAAGGCCGATTTTTTTTTCTTCTATACATTGGCTCTCCAAGTGTACCCAAGAAAATGACCAGGAAGTGTCCATAGATGTACATTTTTCACTCCTGTGACATTTATTTGCACCATATTCACATGTGACAAGTCAATCACAGTTGATATATCTTATGAGTTTATGCGGCGTATGCATTTAAAAGACATTAAAAAGTCATTAAGTCATTTACGTACGTAGCCTGTATTCATTCTCCTCAACCTTTTGCTAAATACCCCTGGCCTGTTCACGCCACATCATTCATTGACACATTGACACTGCAACACCCTCATTCATTTATGCTGTGTGTGTGTGTGTGTGTGCCACTCACCCTCCATGTCAGCCTTCTGTGATATTTCTGGAAACCACAGAGGCTGTCTGGCCTCTAGGGGGTCAGTTTCTTTAGAAAATAGCAATTTACAAAGATGCTTAGTCTGGACTGTTTTCTCCTCAAATGTTTCTTCTTTCTTTTCCCCTCTCCAGTGCATTTTACACTGGAGGCTCGTACCGGTGAAGGAATTTGGCGTCTGTTATCAGGTATTCCCCAGGCCGTTAGCACTAATGTTGTTTGCCCAACATTAATGGCTGGTTTTTAATGTTATTGTTCCAATGCGTTTTGTCTCGCCAGATGTGAACGTGTGCGCCGTGCTGATCTGCTCGCTGGGCTTGCTGTCCATCTTCCTCTTCACTCTCACATTCATCTTCCAGTACTTCTACAGGAGACACAGGCTCAAAGGTCACTTGATTTACCATCTCCAATTCCCATAAAACAATTATGGAATAATAGTACTGAATTGTAATAATAGAATTGCATTTCCTTGGCCTACCTCTGACCTAATTTCCAAAAATAAATGAAAATGAAATCAATCTGTTGTGTCCATCATAAAAGCTTTTTAAACAATGCAGGAATTATTAAAATATCATTTTAACATTTTCATTGGTCATACAGGTGTAAAAAGAAAACATGATGAGTGAATGGACTTCACTTGACATGTGCCATCACACACAAAAAGAAGCATAAAAAAGTTAACCATTGTATTAAGAGAACTACTGTATGACTTAAACTAAACAAAATGTGCACTCACCATTAAATTCGATTGTGTAGCGAACACACAGATTACTGCTTTTATGCCTGGGAGGTGAGTCTCATCTCAAAAACACAGCTCATTTTCCAGTATCAATTCCTTTTGTCTTCTCAAGATCATTGTTGATTCAGCCATATTGTACTACTCAGTCAGGACAGAGATGTGAAGTGTGTGTGCGATCAAAATGATATGTTTTGCTTTTATAATTATTACCACATTTTTTAAATTTTGTCTGGTATTTTTGTTTCTCCAAAGCAAGCTACCTTCTGGTCAAGTGTCCAGAGAGCAGGTACGACCAATGCCTTTTTTGGATAAGAAGTAAGACATAACATTGTCTTGAGTTTCATCTTCTCTGTTCCACACAGCTCTGGAGAGACAGTAACCAGCTCCAGCAGTTCGTCTAGTTCCTCTCCAAGAGCACAGAATAAACACACGGGGCAGAAATGTGATATAAAAGTGCCGTTAAAACCCCCTAAAGTGCCTGACGAGCCACCACCACACACACCTCCTGAAGGTAAAAACATTGCGACAGCTTCAGTTGTTTTACTGGACAATGTATCAAACATGCACAACAACTAGTTAACAAAACGTTCGGACCGTGTGTGCAAAGTCTTCCTCATATTTTCCAAATGTGCTGGAGACATTGAAGAATAGCAGCAGTAGGACTTGAGGATCCAGTTCCCTGTGATGCTCAGAAACTGAATTAGAGGGTTAAAATAACAGCACGTCAAGGTATCATTAGAGGTAGCATAATTCAATTAGCACCATGAAAACAACATGGAGACAATGGGCAACCAGTGAAAAACAGTGAGAAGGAAACTTTACACTCTTATTTGGGTAAAGTCCCACTGGGGTAATTCAAGTTAAAAACATCGTTGGTAAAAGAAAATAGGCTGCTAAAAATGATTATTATTTTTCTAAATGTCAACTTTACATTACTTATTCTTTATTTTCTACATTGTTGTTTTTTTGCAGCTCCTGTGGCTTCAAAGAGACCCCAGAAGCCCAAAAGGTCAAAGACTCCAAGGAGGTCTGCTACTGTAAGTGTTCAACTTCAACATCTGCTCTACTGATGTCAGTTATAGCATGAAATTAATTTAATCATTTTAAAAAGGCGCTTATAAAATTGCTGCAGCTGAAATTCACGCAAGAGGGAATTTGCCTTACGACCGTGTGATTGTCTACAGGAGTTTATTGCTCTCTCTTCGTTCTGTTATGAGTGTGATGATTATATTTATCTCTATTGCTTCTCAAACACAATTATTTATTTGGGGTGCTTCACTGGTTTTATTTCTACAATTAAACTGTCAAGTAAGTTCACAAGGAAGAAAACTACTCCAGTGTTTCTAATGTTTTTGTGTTTTTTTTTCTTTATGTGATGAACTACAGTACTCCCATGAACAAGGTGTCCCAAACAAAATGCACTCACTCTTTGACTGCCCATGCCTCATATATTGTTTTTTTAGACTGTTTTCTTGGAGGGCTGACGATTGTTTTTCAGCCTAACTCAGAATGAAAAAAAAAAAGAATGAAAAAAACCTAAAAAACTTCTCAGTTGAGCACAAACGTACAAATCCAGCGACAACTTTCCCAAACTTCCATTAACACGAACAACCCCAAGTAAACAACCTCCCCAAATATACAAATGAGCTTAGTCAGTTGAAATACATCACTTTAACATACTTTCTTGACACCAATTACCACTTTCCTACTAGCCAGGGGTTTGGCACCATCTTGTAGCATCTTAGGTCATTACCATAAGACCACAAAAATGCGACTTGATTTTCTTTTTTTTAATCAAATAGCTGAAAATAGGTTCCACAGGAAAAATACAGTACATTAATAGCAAACTGTGACTAGGCAGGGCTGGACTGTAGATAAAATTGTTAATTTTGCCATTTTTTAATTACATCATTTACAATAAATCCATTAACCTATTACATAATGATGACAAAAATAAAAATGAAGAGTCAATATCAGCATAAGGTGCCTTTGAGACTTCCAAATTTATCATCGTCCTGGTCTGTGTGAAAATGTTTGACTACTCATAATAAGACGTCTGAGTGTGTTACATTTTCATGATGACTACGTAGTTCTGATGAGGACACCAAAGGCACTTTATAGTGGCATCGACCCAATAAACAGATTCTAATTAATCAATTTTAGAAAGAAAAAAACAGCTAAATGAATGCAACAAATATTACAGGACTGTTGATAACAATACAGTAAATTCTCAGTTGACCAGATTACAGAACAGTGCAGGCCATATTTTCCGAACCGTGATCTACACTCGGAAGATAAATATGTGCATGTATGCAGTCTTTTCTTATCTCTGGCTCAATTTCCCCGTCCCATTGGCAGCCTCAAGCACGTCAGGAGGACAGTCTGACATACGCGGAGCTGGAGTTGGTCCGACCGACCGTTGAACCCCCGGCCTCGCCCAGTCCCGACCTCGACCCCTCCAGCCCAGACACGGTGTACGCTCAGATCCTCTTCCAGGAGAAGCAGTTGTAAACACAGCAGCTCGATCTGGACAAACGGATGTCCCGCTACCTCCCAGAGAGAAGATGATTGGGTTCTGGAGTGAGGAAGTGTATTTATGAACATGCAATCTGACAATTAGCTTTTGTTTTCACCGTATGTGTCTTTGAAGACCTGGTTCCAATCCAAAACAGACATTTTTAAGGGTCTTACATTTTATTGTTTGCTTTGTAGGCATCTCTGGTCTGTGAGCCAGATGTTCATAAGAATGCACTGTTATTGCTGAGTGGATGCTCGGGAGAGAAATCATTGTCAATGCTCCTTTTCCTCTACGACACTGCAACCCTCAGCAATTTACATTTATCTATAGTTTACTGTGGAAACCCTTCAATAGATAATAAGCATCTGCCCATGTAAAATATTTGTTTCATATAAAGAGTTTTAAAAATTGTCTGGTGACCTTTCTGTCACATTCATCTCATCATCGCTTTTCTATTCGTACAGCTTATCATTAGGGTCACGGGTGAGCTGGAGTTTAGTTTAGCCGAGAAGTGGGGTACACGTGACTCAGTCGGTGCAGCTGTTTTGGTTTGGTGAGCTGGTTGCATTAGTCACGCAGTTAAAATGGGCTCAGCAGCAACTCTAACGTCGTGTATGAACTGAGATAATTAAAGTTACTGGTTTTTTTTCCTGACGGAACATTATTTTAGGGTAGGCGTTCATTTCTATTAAGTGGATTGCGCACCCGGCGAGGTGTTAAAATGTTCTACTCTACTCTAGTTGAGCTGCAAATCAAAACGATCATGTTTCAAACAAGCACGATAAAAAAATTATTGATATTAGGCTGTGTAAAGTTGTTTCGTTACCACTTAAATATATTCTAAGAAGCACAGTATCAGAGCAGGTGTCTACAGAGAAAGAACCCTGAGATAATTATTGTTATGATTTGGGGCCAAGCACATAAACTAAATTGAATTGAACTGAGGAGCACAGGGAGTCAATCCTAGCAAAATGGCCTTGGCAATTAGCAGCAAATAACACATTTGGGGGGGTGCCAGCTCACGCTCAAGCAGGCAGGAAAGGTGAAGGTCATGAGGCATTTGGTGAAGGTCAGGCCGAAAAATAGAAGAGTAGGAAGAGAATGACGCACATTCTCTGTGTGAGTGGGAGAGGCAGAGATGATGATGATGATGGGGATACTCAACATCCCCCCCAGTTCGTTCTCGTCGACCAGGATGAACCCGCTAATGACGACATTTATTCAAATTAGACTAATTGTAATCATGGTTAATAATTAGCTTTACAGTGCAGTATAATTGGGTTAGGCTACAAGATGGTTCTGCCTTGGCGATATAATTTATTTGATTTAATTACTGTGAAGAAGCCGACACTTGGACATCTCTATCATAAAATCAGCCATGTGGAGAGAATGGAGCCGGCCGTTGTCTTTAGAGAAGGTCATTGGCGGCTCTCTGGGAAAATTATGACGACTATTTTCCACTCTATTAAGCTACTTCACTTAGCACAATTAGCTGCACACACAAAGGTTAAAGACAGAAACCTCCTCCTTCATGACGGAAGAGAGCATGTTCAAGAAAAAAGTGAGACAAAGTAAGCTTGAGTTCCCTTTTTCCCCCCTTACTAATGTTTTAAGTAGGGAAACGCCTATGTAAACTATCCATGGATGTTGTTCTAATTAGACAGCTACACAGGGAACAGAATCTTCTTGAGTTAAGAAACTATCAGGCGATGTCCTTAATCTGAAGTCAGCATCCTCAAGAATAATCAAAAAGGCGTTTAAAATGTATTTATTTATTTATTTTACAAAGTGTCTTTTACAAAGAGATCTCGCAAAATGGCCTCATCTGCAAAGATGGGGTAGAGACATACTGACAATCAAGCATACTGTTCCCTCCCTTATGATCAAAGGCCCGATTGTCGGATGTCTCTTAAAGATTAGCCTGTGGTGGGGGGTGTGTTCAAGAATGATTTTCCGATCCCGATCTGCTCGGAAATCGCTCTGGGCCAACAACCTGAAATGTTTGTTGGACCTATTCAATATTTACGATCGGAAATCCTGATACCATGCGTGTAGTCAACGTCGAGTTTGACCACGGAAGCCTTGATTCAACATCTGGTACAAAAATACAAAACACAGAAGCAATTGCGTGATATCAGGGTGAGAGAAGTGTCAAACATCAGACATCTATCCGTAAGACTCTGCTACGACGCTGATCATACCTCAAAAAGTGGACAATTTGACTTTGTCCCCACTCTGTCTCTGCTGGCCGAAACACTATCAGAAGCACTGACAAGATTTATAACTAAAATTCTAATATTTGTTCAACACAAACACAAATAAAAAAGGATCATACTTGCCAGAATAAGAAAATATGAATGAGGGAGGCACAAAATTAATTAATAACACATTATTGGAAATGCAATGCGTTCAGTACAACAATTCACAAGCAAATGAGTGTGGTAAAATGCTCACACACCACAAACATTTTGCAGAGCTAAACACTTGCAGCTCAAAATGCTGGCATGCGTGCACACCATTGTTTGGATTTCATGACACAAATCTCTGCCATGAACCAGTGAAAACCTGACATACTCCAATGCCAGGTTTTTGTGATGTAAAAATGAGAACAAGATAAATAAATGCAGAAACATTTGCCACCATTAATGTGACCTATAAGCTGTACAACTCAATTAAAAAATATATATATTTTCAAGAGGGGAAGTAAAGATAAACAAATGTGGTCATACAAGTACACACGATAACACATCTTCCCACATTTGGGAGATTTTGCCATGGTCCAATACAACAAAGGTTGAACTTTTGGCCATAATTTTAAAAGACATGTTTGGCGCAAATACAACACTGCTCATCAACAAAAGAACACCATACTTACAGTGAAGCATTGTGGCAGCAGGATCATGCTTTGGGGCTGTTTTTATTTCACTGGAACTGAAGCCTTAGACATGGTGAAGGAAATCATGAACAGTGCAAAATAGCAGTCAGTGGGAGGGCCAAAAAAAATAAATAAAAAAAATAATCAGGAAAAGCCCACTAGAACATCTGAACTTTATTTGGGGTTAGTCAGAGGCACTTGAAATGGTGGCAGGTGTGTGCAGACTTCCACTTCACATGAGCTTGAAAGTTATTAGTTAATTCTGACCACAATCACATCCCAGTTATAAAAGGGTATGCATACGTGTGACCACGATATCTCAGTTGTTTATTTTGAATTCCCCTCTCGAAAAACATTTTTAAAACAATGTTAATTTGTATCGGTTATAGATCACATTAATGCTGGATAAAGTTTCGAAATGATTTATTTGGTGTTGTTTTTTTATATCTATCTATCTACAGTACATTCGGCCCTGCTGAGGTTTCTGATATGTTGGAAGACAATACGAATTACTGCAAATAGTCATGAATAGCTAAACATGTTTAATTCCATTTGCCATTCAGTATTTACATATAAAGGTACAGTACGAAATATTCAGATTCGAGGTAAAGTTCCCTACTGTTCAAGACTTGAGGCACCAAGAATAAATGAAGTCACAGATGATCTCACTAGCAGGTCCAAGTGAAAACTCGGCCCCAGGCGTCACCTGCCAACAGTGTCACATGGCTCCTACACAAAGACACTTTTGTAAATTATGCAACACATTAACACAACATGATAAAGTTCACCGGCTTTCAGTGAGTGGGTGATAATATGTGAATACCTGGACATGGCCAACGCTGTGATAGCCGGATTGTTTTTGCTGCGATGCTGCGACACAGTCCGACTTCTGTTCAGCTCCCGACACATCACCAGACGTCTCTTCCAACGTTTCAGCTGCTGCGAGCCGTTCACTGTAGAAATACCATCGCGGTATGACTTGAACGTTATGTTGATAATCTGTACATGAGCCTCCTCAAGCGTTCAAATTGGTGCTCAATAGGCTGCCAAAGTGTGAAAAATCCCCTAAATATGCATGTTAAATGTTACATAAACAGTAGTCTCAGTGTAATTTGCCCAGCACAATGCTCAAGTGAGGGAAGTGGGGCTGTAACCAATGTATGCCAAATTAGATCTGGGTATTATTGCTTTCTAAATTATACACGCTCACGCACGTCAGCAGATTCACTCATCAGTGTTTACTGCCTCTATGTTTAATAACATTAGAACAACATCCTTCCTGCTAGCCCTAACACTAGCGAGGGATCTGAAAAAGCAAACCGCCTCGCTCGGAGAGCAGCGCTTAAAAAAATAATCATCTCACACTTAAGGATTTATCTAATTAGAGGTGTGTTTTCCTTGTGAAACTAAAATAAAAAAATACTTTTGGTGCAGTTTTCTGCTCGGCCACTCCCTTCTTCTTATCTGTTATAAATAGATCTATATCGGATCGTAAAGCGAGCAGCATTACCGCTTTCTGTCGGCGCCGTTGGGTCTCGCCCTGGGGACACGGGCTCTTCTGGAGGGCCAGTTAATTGTGTGTTGGTGTACTCTGTCCGCCATATCTGCGTGAAAGACACATAACGAGTAGCAAAATCAGACATAATTCAACATAATAGCAAACACACATTTACGCAGCGGGGTGCGTGTACTCTCCATAACTCAAGGTAATAATAAAGTAATAATACCAATAGTGAGCATGTGTGGCATTGGCACACATATTCTCTAGTGGGGGCCTAATTTAAGAGTTTGTAGTTTGATTGCAGCAAGGCAGCATTATGCTTATATTAAACACACACAACCCATATGCTGTTATTATTACCTTGATGGACAGCAGGCTACTACCTGCGAGGCTAACAGCAAAGTAATCCCATGCATCCAAACACCATGGAGTTGTACACCGTGTGTCACTGTGTTCCTGTCGTACGGTATTTACTGTTTTTCATGTAATTGTTTTCCTTACAAATATTTACTTTTCACATAACATTACATTGGTGTTTTGATAGCATACTAATTTATACATCCATCCATTTTATATGTCGCTTGTCATTAGGGTCACAGGTGAGGTGGAGCCTACCGCAGCTGACTGGGCAAGAGGCAGGGTACATACTGGACTGGTCGTCAAGCCTATTGCAGGGGACATTTGAACAAACAATCCTTCACACTCAAATTCACACCTATGAACCTGCCATGGATGTTTCTGGAAAGTGGGATGAAGCCAGAGTACCAGGAAAAAAAACCTACGCAAGCACGGGGTGAACATACTGTACAAACAGCACACTGGAAGGATGTAGCAGAGATTCGAACTCCCGACCTCTGAAATGTGAGACAGACATGCTAAACACTAATCCGCTGCTGCCTATAGTATTCAGACTATTGTCTGCATCCCGTACATCCCAAAAAGAAGACAAAACTATTGATGTAGCACTTTCATAAAAAGATTAGTGCCAAGATATGAGTGAAATTTGTGGCTGTAGTTTGTGCAATTCTTATATTTCATGTTAGTATATGTATTTTTATACAAGCAATATGCGTGAAATTTCTGGCCGTATTTTGTGCAATTCTTATATTTCATTTTACTATATTTATTTTTGTACGAGCAGTTGTCATGTTTGTCTCAAGTTTCTTAAGGTCCTCTAAAAGGCACTGTACATTCTTTTTAAAAATATGACATACATATGATTTCAAAGGCTATTTTTTAATTGTTCTTTTATAACATCTCTTCTATAATACTCACCCGTATGATGCCATCTGCACAGCCGGTGACCACGACATTTCTGGCGTCCCACTCATGTCGCTGTGTGAAGCTGACACAAAGGATGTCAGCCCGAGACTCACAGGAAATATCAGTGCAGGCCAAAAGTTGGCCCTTCATCGTCCACAGGTAAAGCACAGGCCCCGCGCATGATGCAATCTCACCCTTGGACAGAGCAGTGCAGCATTAAACGTCCTTCAGCGCACATATGTACAGATTGCTAACAAAAAAAAAGAGCATATACACCAAGCAGCCTCCCTTCCTCATGCTGTGAAACGAGCCAAAAACAAAAATGACGAGACTCAGGTCAGACTTACCGTGAGGTCATTTATAGCCACTGCACAGATGCTGCTTGTATGTCCCACCAGCTGTGTGACGTAGCTTAGCTCCTCCAGATCCCACAAGATGCACGTGAGATCACGGGAACCGCTCACCACCAAGCTATGGACCTCAGACGCAGCCACGCATGTCACCACTTCAGTGTGACCGTATAGCGGCTGGGGAAAAAATTATATGTATAACAGAGTGTCCAAAAAGATTTTTTACATACTTTCTTTTGTAGTCTCATAAACTAATTTGCTCAAATGATCTGAAATTTGAACGAGATATGAACGTTTAATGTTTTCCTTATTATTTTTTCTGGATGAAGAATGACATTCACTAGCAATGAAAAATGAAAGCATGTGTATTAGAATACGCTAGAACACGGTCAAACAAAAATATGCAGCAAGCCTTTTCAATAAAAATACACCAACTGGAAAGCAGATTTGAACACGGCACAGAAAAATGAAAAGAGGAGGGCAAAAACGGTGGTGGGTATTGAACATTTGTAAAGCTTTGTGAAATCATTTTTTTTGGAACATATAGTCTATTTAATTTCATTCACCTCAGCCAGGTAGTTGACAGGAGGCGCCTATTGGGGCGGGACTTTATTTTTACAAATACATTTTCAGAATAACATTGACAATACTATTACAACGCATGTCAACTGAGACTGCAGCTGAAAATAATGCTGAGAAACGACAACAACCAAGGCAGACTGGACAAAACTAATAAGTCTACCCGAAATATAAACATGGACGCCCACAAAATTGTGGCACGAACACATGGCAGATTCTATTGGAATACTAATGTTTTTTAAAGATGCTGTCGCCACATACAGAGATCATCTTTAATCAGGAAACTTAATTTAACTCACAAACTGCTTACGTGCTTCAGCAGGCGTTGCTGTTTTGGTTAGCAACTGAGTTTGCAAGATCTTATGTTTGTGTGTGAATAATAGTGTTTATGAACTGAGATAATTACAGTTACTACCATTTGTTTTTCCTAATGGGAAAGGGGAGTTGTCTAATTGAGTGTATAATCCACTTGGTGACTAATTGGGGCACAGCATCTATTTGAGGAAATATGGTTCTGGGTGAGTGAGCCTTTCAGCTGAATGAACTGCAACAATTACATAAAAAAATGAAGCGTGTCAGTTTCCCGTGGTCGCTATGTAGTGCATGTAAAAAAACGCAACCAGACTCACCTGTCTGAGTTTCATGTGGGTGACTTTATCCTTGTTGAGTACCACGTCCCACACACAAACCACAGTGCTACTCCCTGCAGTGATGACGGTGGTTGGGTTGGGACAGGCAGCGCACATCGTTGGCCCCCAGGCACATAAACTATCGCACACGGCAAACGTCTTGAGATGGACATGCAAAGAAATGATCATATTGTATTTTTCTTGAGGATTTCATGAACATAACTTTATTTTAACCAGTATACAGTGGATCCCCACTACTCGTGGGGGACTGGGACCTGGCCTGACTGCGAATAGCAAAAATCCATGGATAATTGACGCCCATTACAACTGCATTGAGGGAGAAAAAAACCAAAAACAACAAAACTTTTAACCCAAAAATTCTTATGAGTGCACCAATATACGTTTTCGGGGTTAGCCCCCACCCCCGCACACACATACAAAAAAATGAAAAACAAAAAAGAAAAATAAATTGGATGCCGATGCCGAGTATGCACTGTATTTATACACCATATAACACGTCCCCCAGCATTGGATCTGCATTTGATTCCTTTTCCTTTCACTCATGCACTAAAACAAGTCAATTTCCTCTTGATACAAATTACCTTGTCAGTGGTATAGTTTCCAAAAGTGCAACTGTTGTCAGGGAAACCCCAGTTGAAGAAGCAGCTCAATGAAGGAGACAGGAGGAGTCTGTTTCTCTCTAGGATCACCACTTCTTTTTCCAAACACGCTATTTGACCCACTGGACCTCTCTGCAGTTCTAAAGAATGTCATATGGTATAATGTGACTGTGAGTGGACCACAGGGGAGCAAGAAAATACAGCAATTTTTCCTAAATCTTACTGTAAGTAATGTTTATCTATTAATTAGTCGAAACATTTTAATTTAATTTAATCAACCGAATCTGTTAGTTCAGTATGCTTGTACAGAATGTCAATTCAATAAATCACAGAAAACGGTAGTTGCCAGATTACACCGAGCTTCAAGTGTATGCCTTTAGCCGACGCCAGGATCCTGGTCAGCTACAAAAGTTGCATGTTTGAGTGCGTGTGTGAGAGGGTTGTAATTGTTCCGGTAATTGACCTATCCGTACAGGGACAAATCATTACATCCTGTCACCAGCTCTGCTCAGGAAATCCCCAGAAAGAAGCCAAGTCCCGGCGTTCCTCTTCCTATTCATCTCTATCTGCTTATTGATCAGATCAGACACTCTAAGATTTAATATGAAATGTAATATGCAGGAATCTCTCCCTGAGCATTTGCAGATTCATCTCCTCTTCCTCAGTGGGTCTGTAGGGATATTCAGATTATTAAGTAGAGCTCAGCAAAAGAGTCATCTCCGTGTCGTAGTTGTAACAGATAGCGCCTTCCACCCCGCCGTCCATAGTGTAAATTAAAATATGGATGCTCTCGCACTGTTACAACGATCCCCCGGAGACCAGGTCACATCTTGTATATAATAATTGGCGTCAAATAGTGTGAGATGAAGTAAAGGCGGGGAGCAACAGAAAGTGGTGGCAGATGAAGATGACAATAAGAACATGCTATTATTTTCTGGATTGTAACTATACTCAGTATTGGAATCACTGCTGTCTTTAATCTTTACATGGGATATAGAATGTGACAGAATGCATGTAAAAATAGCTGGATTTTCTTATGCAAATGAGACCATCAATCCACCCATCATTTCAAAACTTTCTTTTTTTAAATAAATGATATAATCACCTCATAGAATTCCAATTGGATTTAGGTCTGGACCAGTACAAAGCTTGAATTTTCTTCTGATGTGGTATTTAGAGCAACTGAAGACAAAGCTAAACTAAAGGTCTGCTTCTAACACAAGGATGGTCAAACATTTTTGCTCATTTGATTTTTCAAATGGACAGATGGGCCCGAAATGTGAGTGTAAAATTAGGTTTTGAGTTTTAATATTATTATTGATAATTAAATAATAATCAATTCTTTCATTTTTTTAAATTTTACTTTATACTTGTTTTTATTTTACTATTTTAATTATTTTATTTACAATAACTACATTAACCCATTATTTGATAAAAAAAAAAAAAAAAAACTAAATAAAATGTTGACTGTTTAAAATGGTTTATTTTACTAATATTTTTTTTATTTTCAATGAATAAATTAAGCAATTATTTAATGACAATGAATAAAAATGAATAATGGAATGTGAGTAAAAAAACGAATGCAAGAAATATTACAGGACAATAATAAATAATAATAATTGATAAATGTAAATGTTCGGTAGCTAGTAAAAGAACGAAGCAGGCTGCATAATTTGCACAGCTGTGCTCCAAGCATACCTCTAAATGGTTGGGCAGTCGTCCTGAGTTTGTCGAGATTGAAGAAAAACGGAGTTGGATGAGGTGGCGATGGCCCCTCTTTCTTTGTACTACCACGAGGTGGATGGGGTTTGGTGAAGAGCTAAGGCAAAAACAAAAGAGATTATGTTTTAATTTAAAGAAAATTGTGGGTGACTAATGTGTTCCTTTTTCTAACCTGTTTGGGAATCTGACCAAAGTTACTGACATATCCCAAAATGGTGCTCTTAATGAGCGGATCCTTAGCATCCTGACGGCCTCTCTTAGCGTAGAAGTAAGGATGGAAGGTGTTGACACTTTCAACAGCAGCGGGGCCTTGTTGTCGGTACCCAAAGATCAGGTCAATCCACAAATGGAGGTGTGAACTCACGTAGTCACTTTCCAAGGCCTGTTATAAACAACACAAGCTATTGTTACTAAACACTACACTGGCATGCAGCGCTTCTTTATAAGACTGAGGCCAAAGTCATCAGTCAAACTTTTAATATCAGACTTTAGCACCACTTGTTTTAGAATGCACAAGCAATCAAAAAAAAAAAAAAAAGTACACTATGATTTTCTCGAAAGGTCCATTTAGAAGTCATATGTGGCATAGTTATGAGCTTACCACCGTGGCATTAAAGAAAGTTTTGTGCAGAATTAGCCATAGTTTGGTTTTGAAGAATTAATAAGGAAAAATAGGTCATAATGACCTGCAGCAATCTTGCAAATATTAATAATTCCACCCTGGAATAACAAAAAAAAAAACTCATAATGAGGATATATTGTCCTTATTTAATTTATGAATGGCAGAAAATCAATCTTCAAAAGTTACTAATTATATGAACATTGTTCAGTAGATTGTGGCACGATAACAGTTCAAATGCCCCCAGGATGGATGGAAGAAGGGAAAGTCAAGACAAAATGAACAAAGAGCAGTGATCCAGCTGAGAACGCGGAGGGAGCCTGCAGACATGATGCATTGTGGGAAGAAAAGGCCTGCCTTGGGTTGTGCTGAATAGGCTTGTTGTCTGCTGATACGTTGCATTGAAAAGCAAGAAGAGGCCATTATATGACAAATGAGAATAATACAGTGCATGTGTTAAAAAAACAAAACTGTGTGTAACCAACACTATCACCTTGTTCCATATTTTCAAAACACCATGTTGTCTGTTTACACCAGTTATGAAACGCATTAATAGGTCTTGTGGGAAAAGTCCTCATAAGGTAATGAAGTAGTAGTGTCCAAAAGTGAGGCGGTGAGGTCACTGACCTCACGCTGGATTCTAATGAACTCCTGAGGGTCATCTTTGGCCCATGCCGGTAGCTCCACGTCTCCCAGAGCAGTTCCGTCTGCCATGCAGCCTAAAGACGGTGCAGAGGAAGACAGCTTGTCAACAAAATAGTGTTACCAAACAATATCGCATTTTAACGTTTTGCAAATGTTTATCTATGCGTGAGAACACACGGATCACCTGTTCACTTTATGAATTATCCATCCATCCATTTTCTGTACCGCTCATTCTCACAAGGGTCGCAGGCGTGCTGGAGCCTATCCCAGCTATCTTCGGGCGGGAGGAGGGGTACACCCTCAACTGGTCGCCAGCCAATCGCAGGGCACATATAAACAAACAACCATTCACACCTACGGGCAATATAGAGTCTTCAATCAACCTACCATGTATGCTTTTGGGATGTAGGAGGAAACCGGAGTGCCCGGAGAAAACCCACGCAGGCTCAGCGAGAACATGCAAACTCGACACAGGCGAGGCCGGGATTTGAATCCCGGTCCTCAGAACTGCGAGGCAGATGTGCTAACCAGTCTCCCACCAATCCACCAGTTTATGAATTAAACATGGTATATTGTAAGACGATAAGACCAAAGTTATCAAACTGTTGCAAATACCTGCAGTTTAAATACATTCCCTGTGTATTTAAAACAAGAAGTGATGACCAAAACTATTGTGTATAACAACAAGACGGCTGCTGTTGATATATCTATCCATTTTTCTATAGTCCTGATCCGGGACCAGTCGCCAGTCAATCACAGGCCAAACTGAAAAACATTCATTCACACTGACATTCGGAGCTGAGATCTGAAACTCAAACCTCAGAACTGTGAGGCAGACTGCTGTTGATCACTTATTAAAAACACATCACTAAAAGCCATGTCTCATGTTCTTAAGAAACAAGGCTGAGTCTTGTTTTTTTTTAGTAGAGCTTGTGCGATAATGGCGGACCAGAGCATTACGAATGTTTTAAAACTGCAGACTAGGCAAAAAAAAAAGTTTTTGAATTTAAACTAATTTGAGGACAGTTCTTAAACAGAAGAGACAGAACATATGGATGGATGAAGGAGGGTATGGAATATAGTGATCGGATGAGGTTAATTCCATGTATATACAGCACATCTGCTTTCGAAAGCGCTTATCCTGTTTATGGTCGCGCGGAGCTGGAGCCTATCTCAGCTGACTTGGGCCAAAGGCTCCCCACACCCAGGACTGGTCACCCCGTCCATAAGTCACAGTGTCGTTTGAATAAAAAAGGGATAGAGTTCTGGAGCCTGACCCAGCTGCATGTGGTTGGAGTTGATCAGGAAGTCCGGCAGGTAGAAAAATTCTGGAATCAGCTCTCTGACGTCGCTCATATTATCTTGCGAGGCAGACTCCCACTCCTTGTTTACACTATAAAACATCCGCTCTGGGATATCAAATCCTCCCTACAAGAAGACGGATAAAGTGAAAAACTCATGTCATGTTCCATTAATACAGTAGTCTGAGAAAAAAAGCACACTGCAGACAAAGGAAGCTTTTCATCCTTCCATAAATTCCTGTAATCTGTGAGGAAAGTCTCATGAGAAGGAATGTAATTTAGAATAAAACAATTATAGAAATGAATGAAAATAGCCTATATATTGATAAATCGGGTTAGAGATGTAAATCCGGTTATGGATATTACAACACGAGTGTTGTTCGCCTCAGTAGACAAAAAGACACAGTAATTCACCAGACTAACATCTTTATTGCTTTATTCTGACTATCAAATATGCATGCCTTTTCATTATAATCAATTGGACGCCGTATTGGAAATTTGCAACATCGATGGCTATCTGTATGGGCTGCTTTTAGATGCCTCCTGCAATTATTTGCATATATATTGAAATCTCGACATAATTTGTTTTCAAACCAAGAAAAGACCCCAACCAAGAACAGATGCCACGGGAACCTCTGAACAGTTATTTATTTAATTTCTCAAAATGTATTTTTTTAATGAAAAGTTCCATGCATGTAGGTGAACTGCAGACTTTGTTTGCACAAGTCTGTTTGTAGTGAAAAATCAGCAACTATTAATTTTTAAATGTATTTAATTTTAATTTGTATTCATTAGAGCAACCTTATTTGAATTGTAATCATTCTCATCACTAATAAAGAGCCTTTCCATAACTTGAGAAATCTTGTCACATTGCTGTGTGGCAGCTTCTTTCAATTTCAGACGTTTTTACATTTATATAAATTATGAGGCAAATTAATGAATTGGATGATGAACAACTCATTTAATCAAAGCTGAAAGTCACCTAATTCTATAATTTTCCCATAAGATTGACTCCAATAAGTACAGTTCGTGCTCACAACTTATTTTACCTGCAGTGTCTGAAAGGTATGAGAAAAAGGCTCCATGCGAACAAGGAAAGAGGCTACGATGATGGCTGAGGAATAGTGGGTACAGTAGTGGCATCGTACTGACAAACCTCCTAAAAGAATTTCAAAAGAAGACAGGGCATGTTGAATACAAAGTATAGTACACTGCAAATGTGAGAAGAATGGAAAGGAAGCTGGAAAGATACCTTCACACTCACTGTTCTCTACTTCGTCATATCTCTGGATGAACATCTGCTTTCTTATCTCCGTCTGAGCACCCATTGGCTTCGAAAGATCTCGGAATGATGCGGGATCTGACAGGTCCAGTGTCTGGTACATATGTACTTTGGATAAAAATGCAAGCATGCCGCCATGCAATTCTAAAAAAAAAACTGTAGAGGAACTGAAAACCCCAAAAAATTTAACCCACAAATGCTCATATTATAGCAATAAACATCTGTTCAATCATTTCATCTTATTACACAGTTTGTGTGGCCGTTAATAGATAAAGTGGTCCCTGATATGGTCTAGAGCAGTGATTCTCAAAGTGAGGTACGAGTACCACTAGTCGTACGCAGGCTTCCTCTCGTGGTGTGCAAAAGATTCACTGACTCAAATGTTCAAACTGCGCATAATGTTGCAGTGGCTTCAACATTTTTTAATGCAGTATAACAGTTCAGTTACATTTAACTTTTTAAGTAGAATGCATTTAATCATTTGGAAAGGTTTGTTTTCAAACATTTAAGTAATTTTTAACTTTTACCTGCAATACATAAGAAATTAATCATTCAAGTTTTTATTTATTTTCCCAGTATTTATTTTTCCTACATTTAGGCACAAGGTTGATGCGCTAACTCTGCATAATGCTACAGTGGCTAAAGAAAATATTAAATAGACTTTCTAGGAATAAAACCTCAGCCATATTGTTGATGAACACTTGGGCCTACTACGCAACTGTATGTTGGTCATTATGCTGGTACTTGGAGAGCTTACGTTTTTAGTGGGTGAAAATGTTTTGAGAACCACTAGTCGACATTAGAAACTGTTGTACCTCTGACTTGTAGTCAGCTAGGACCCAGGGGAATACAGGATACTGCATGAGGTCATTGTATGTCCTCCCAGCAAGAGTATTCAAATGCATCAAGTACTCAAAGTTACTGATCTCGCCTTTCTGCAAGAAGAAGAAAATGTACACAAAGGAGATGACCACTTTATCAAGCATTGTTCAAATTCAGATAAGAAAAAAAGTTGGCATGTGTGGAAAATAACATTACTCTTGACTTAGTGTTGATGGTATTAGGACAGTAATTATGCATCCCATTTAAAAGATTGTAAGAGACAGGACAACATTTAAACCTAAAATGCTTATTTTCCCATTTTGATTGACTGCATTTGAACTTCAGCTTTTCTGATGATACAGATACTGCTTACAAATAAATCTGCCGCACAAACAAGTGACTAAAAATACAACGGATCATCATCTGAGTCATACCTGCCATTTAACAAGGGTTGCCTTCTCAACCACGGGAGTTTTCCTGGTACACAAGAAAACAAATAACTTGTGTTAACACCAGAGTTTAAACATTTCTTACCACCTACTTGTTGCCAAGCAACTCGTGATGAAATGTAACACAGAAGAAGTGAGCACACTTGAGTGATTTTAGGATTTGTGTTTAGTAGACAGCAGCAGTAAGTTTTCCATTATATACTAAGTTAACCGCTCCATCTGTTTATAGTTTTATACTGTTTATTACCAACCCGTTTCTCTCATTCTCCTGTGGTAAGTCACTTCCCCTACAGAGCTTCAGAAGTAGTAGTAGCACTTTTAATATTGGCAGTAGTCAAATTAGTAGGTAACTTATTACTAAATGTTTAATATTTATTTTTTTAGCTTTCAGATCCTCAAAGCAGAGTGCCTGTTTCTCCTGTTAACCAACTGGTCGAGGCAGATGGCTACAGTGTTTTTGATCTGTTCCAGGTTTCATCAGAGAGTTTTCTCCCAGCCTCATTTATCAAGTGTTTGTTAATGACGCTTTTGTGGTTCACACAAAAAAAAAAAAAAAAAGTGCATTGAGATCACTTTTATTGTGATGAATCAATAAACATAAAAAAAAAATTCTGATCAAATATGACGAGCTATTTGGAACAATATATTTTGGATGATTGTAACTAGCAAACACATTTATAACTACACTTTTTTCCCCTCCATTAACTTTAAAACTTACTATACTGTACTTAATTGAAAATACACTCCAATTATGTTGTCGAAGGAGTGCGGGATGACTCAAAACATAATTATTATTTTTTAAATGCTCTAACCAAGGAGGACATATTTACATGCATCTTCCATCTATAGTTTTGATATTTGGATTTTTTTTTCTTTTTAATGAAGGCTAAAGTTATCTTTCCCATCAATGTTTTGACAAATCCACAGACTGATATCACAAACACTTTAAAATTCTTACAAACCCCTATCGTTTTAAATAAATAATTATTAACAATAACATGGCGACACGATGGGCGAGTGTTTAGCACATCCACCTCACGGTTCTGATTTTGTCGTTCAATCGGGAGTCCTTAGCTGAGGCTCGTGCACTTTGTGTTGTTGTTATGCGTCAGAAAGCGACCATCATCTCATGCATGGCGTCAAACGGCGGATAAATGCAGAGTTGTGTGTTCAACTTCAGAAGTTGTGTTGTTAACTCAGCCGGTTAATACGACTCAGTAGAAATGTGGGACCGAGATAATTGGTTTTAGTTAGTGAACTCGCATTTGAACGGATGCTAGCAGTAAAAACTCCGCTAACATGTCAAGTCAGGTAGAGCGCCGGAGAACTCAGCGGCGTTTGTCACGTTCTGTTTGGCGTCATCGCTTTCGGCGACGCCAGTTTGATGACGTCGCTCGTAAACTGTCTGTGGATTGGAATTCATACTCGAACATGCCATGCGGTGTCGGAGATTTGCACGAACGGCGTCACTGCACTTTCGAACTTCTGTCACGCCACCAATTCCAACGTCTGTGGATGTAACCAGAAAATGTCGTGACATATGAAACCGTTTGTTTGTTTTTTATTTATTTATTTTTTCTTTCTTTCTTTTTTTTTTTTTTAAACCAAATTGCTGCCATGAACTCCAGGCGAAGAAAGAAGGCAAAAGAAGTCGATGCCAGATCGCACAGATGGGTGGGCGGGTTGCGTGATTGACAGGCGTAAGAAACATTATTTTGCTTCCGAAAAGCAACTGCAGATTGACTATAAACGGCGCAGCGTGGTACTGCAAGGCGCTACAATTCAATACTTCAATGCAGTGGCATTGATATTACAGGATGGGCTACATTTAATTGCTTAGTGTTAAATTAGATTAGACATTTCGTTAAAGGACCATATATGTTGAAGTGATTGATCACTGACAGTTTTTACATTACTTCCGAACTGATAGTTAATCTACGAGAGCATGCATATCTATGCCAGATTGTAATGAACATTTCATAAAGTAATTTACTCGCAGAACACTATCTATCCGAGTTGTTTAATTTAAATTAGGAGCGCATTCATTTGCTCCTGAAATCTGCTTCCCCCTCTCTGTGGGCCAGTATCATGACAATACAGTCCTACTGCCAAGGACCCCATGTTGCTAAGTAACAATGCCAAACAAGAGGAAACTTGCATTTGCAGTGTGCAGGAAAGGAAACATTGCATTCCTGAGCTTTCCTCTCAACTTTGAGGATTACGATCAGTGTCACCAGGTATTAATTCAGTTCATCGTCTGCATGCTGGCAACTAGTTTGTTGCTATGCCCTAACCTGTTTCTTTATTGGGACAGGGGCTGGTGGACTTTTAAAACTGAAGACAATCATCACTTTGTTAAGTCAGAACTGGAAACACAAGAATATGGTGAGTAAATAGATTCATTTATGTTGAAAATAGTCAAGAATAATGGATACGGTTCTAAGTCCTCACTTCATCCACTAACCCAAGAACAAATTATTTTGTAAGCCTACACCAAATCAGTCATTGACTTTGGTTGTGTTGTGTGTTATCTAATTGCAGGCAATAATTTCATGCAATAGTTTTCTATAGGAGGTAATAATAGAACAAGCACAAGTGGATAGCCCCTCTCATCCTGAGGATGATGAATGAGGCGAGAGAGGGCCTTGGGGTGTAACACAGACAAAAACACACGCACACCTTGCTCCCTCAGTTGGGAAGGGGGAAGAGCCAAGCCTTCATCACACTCCAAGCACCCCTTAACTATCATTTATCAAAGTCCTGATTTGACTCTTCACTCATGTATATCCACTTTTGTACAGTCATGTACAAGTCATGTATGCCATTACACTTGGCATGCCCTAAGGACCCCAAAGAAACACACACACGCACACACTTTATTTCCTGGCCAAACAACACACTCTGTGATAGAGCATCAGCACTCATTTGTTTTTGTTGCATTACCCAATGTCGCCTGAATGCTATTGTTCCCCAGCATTAGCCTTAATTAGAGAGTCGTGCTCTTAAATACCCCCTTGGGCAACACCGGATGAGCACGCACTAGTTCAAACATAACACTGCCTTGGCACACACACACACACAGACACACACAAGCTCTTAATTCCTCAGAGAGAATGCTTTTCCCATTGCCCCTGGCTATACATGAGGCTTATTTTGTGTGTGAATAAATCACAAGCCTTGCGCAATCACTCACATAAACACACATTGCAAATTTATTTACTATAAATGGTCACATGAGCCTGAAAATGTGAGATAAATCATGTGGTTACTTCCTGTGTGTGTCGCAGCACCATGACCAAAAGGAAAGGAAACACAGGGACGAAGGTGACACTCAAGGATGCCAAGAAGGCCATACGGATGAAACCCGACGGGTGGCGCCGGCTCACACTGAGCAACATGGGCATAACCATCTTCCCGCAGTGTATCCTCAAACTGACTAACATGGATGAGTTGGATCTCAGCCGCAACCAGATACAAAAAATCCCAGAGGGCATTGGGAAGTTGTCATCGCTCAGGTGGCTGGATCTGCACAGTAACAAGCTAGAGTCCGTGCCCGAGTCCATCGGTAAACTGGTGGGCCTGACCTACCTCAACCTCTGTAACAATCGTCTCACCTCGTCAGGTTTGCCGGCTACGCTGGCTTCCCTTACCAACCTGACGAGTCTAAATCTGGGGTTGAACAAGCTGGATGCCCTGCTTCCCACTATGGTCCCTCTGGAGAGCCTCCAAGAGTTAGGCCTGTTTGATAACCTCTTCACCCGCCTGCCAGACTTTGTGAAAGCCCTACGCAATCTGACTAAAGTGAACATAAAACGAAACCCCTTGTTGAAAGTTAAGGAGGCCGGCGAGGAGATGGAAACTGAAAAGTCAGACGAGGAGGATGGTGTGTACCTCGTCCATGAGAGTAGACTGTGTAGTACATGCCTTAAAATATGTAAAGACCCAGGAGGAAGGCATTTGAGAGGAGATTGTATGAGGGACATGTTTGAGGACAAAAGGTGTTATTCGGGACTGGTAACACCGAACTCAGTGGCTGCGGTCAATCAGGATTTGTGGAGAGTTAAGAAACTAGAACACTATCAGTCGTTCGAAAGCAATATTTGATATGTTTTGATGCATATCACACTTCAACTCATTATACAACAACAATGAAAACATTTGCTCCTTCAGTAAACTGCTGTTTGTTGACTTGACTACCTGGCATTAGCGATGACATCCGCAACACCTCTGCCTTTTAATGATGACACCACCTTGCACAACCTACAAGACAGATTTCAGGTCACGGTAACGTCAATGTCAATAGTTTTTACGTCCATCATTCAGACGAGCCTTTTTACCTTTTATATGCAGAGACATGGTCTTTATTTATGAACACCAAGAAGGCTGAGTGGCCATTTTTCATGAAGACCTCAATGGCATTGTCCTAAGAAAGAGATCAGTGTTTTCCTTACTGTAACATCACCAGGTTCTAATTTTAAATGCATTGCAACTTCTACAACTATGACAGCAGATACAATCTTTTCATATTAAACAATTTATCTAACCTCAACATCTGAAGTTGTTTCCCAAACTTTCAGCTCACCCAAATAAGAAATCTGGCTAATCATTGCCTGAGCTTTTTGTGTGTCCTAGTACTATGCTTACACTTACTACCATGCTTAATCCAACTGTTACACCTACAGTAGGTTGGGAATTAAAAGGTTGCTAAAATGTGCATGGGCACAACATAGTGTGGGTTGACCAATTTAATTAAAAGACCAAGCCACACATCGTCCACCACAAAAAAAGGCTACAAATCTTTCGGAATAAATGAAGAGTTAAAACTGTGAACGCGGTGCAGGCACACACATACAGAGCATCAATACAAAGTGAGTTGCAAAAGGGAAAATCTGTGGTCAACAAGAGCGCATTGTACCTTGCAGAGTGTACAAAACGGTACTTGGATCCTTCCCTAGTAGCCTAAATACCAAACCTGTTTTTAGTGTACATTTATATATTTAATGTGGAACAATACTAACAAAACAATCGGAAGGGAGGATAACAAGTGTCTCCTTATTTACTTGTATCTGGCTGTTGGCCACTGTACTGAAATACATTTTATTGGTGAATGGACTGAGATCAGCAAGAAAATAGACTACTGCAGCAAAGTGGAGATAGTGGATTATAATATGGCATCATCAGGGTAAGACAATGTCTGCATGCTTATCATTTTTTGATGAATCTGCTCCACCAGTGGTGGTTTATGTCATAATTATGTACAGTATATGCTTTGCAAAAGGTTGTTCGTGTCGGATCGTTTTCAAACTAAACTGTAAACATACTTTTTCATTTCAGGAATAATGAAATCAAAATATCAATAAATGCACTCATTGCTCTTGTAATCACTGCGGAATGTTTAACCTCTAATAAGAACCGCATAAATCGGGCCTCCTTGATGTCCTCATAGAGCCAGTGTCTGCAGCTTGGTGTTGACTCCTTACTCAGCATGCTGGAAATGAAGGAATCCCTTACACTAGAGAAAGAATTGTGAGGATGAGTAAGGCTGAAACAACTGGGTATGTGTTGTTGCGTAACTAACAAGTACAAAACACACAGTCGTACCTGCTGGGCTGGTGCTTCCTGCAGCAAACGTCTCCAGACGGACTCAGAGTGAATCCTTCACACAAGAGCAGACTCTCTTTGGCAAACAGCAGCAGCCCCTCAGTCACTTTGAGGCCGCTCACCATCACAACACACATCTTTGCTTTGACCTAAGAAAGAGATTCATTTCAGGTCCTTGCGATGTGCACAATTCATATCCAGCCAACATGTGATTGATCATTTTAATCACATATTCTAATCATTATTAAGAAGACACCATTGAATACTTCATTATAGGAGCTGATTGATGGGGAGGAGAAGGCCTGGTCCCTTTTCCAGCACCTCCATTCAACATCAAAAGGACCCACATGCTCTTTTCAGGGCTGGCTGGAGCTAATGCTAACTGCACAGTGTTAATGTGTGTAATTCTATTGTCTCTCCCCTCATTTCACAGTGAGTGTGCACACCTGGTTGCCCCCTGTGTTGGCCCCTCTGGGACACAGAGCCCAAAAACCATATGGGGCCCCAACACAGCCGCAGGGCCCCACAATTTATACTAATCAAATCAGACTCCCTACCCCCAGACATAAGAGTCACACTTGTGAAGGAGGAGGAAGTCTTACCTCACCATTATTAGGAGAATTAATCACTGTCACATACACAATAGGAAACCTGCTAAACGATCAGTACCTCTTGTCTGAATGCACACAAACGTACGTGATATGATGAATAGTGTCATGTGAAAGCCTTTAAGAGTCAAAGTGAGACTTGGCGCATATTTTTACCCATGGTTAGATTAAATGGCCATTTCCATTAGCGAACACACGCTGCAATCCGCTCGATTGGCCCTAACAAATGAGTAGATTTCATAAAAATTAGAATTATCATCATCAACGACTAAATACATAACAATAAATAATTTTCCTTATCTGTGTATTGTGCAGGGGACAGATATGCATTATGAGTCAGAGAGAGATTTAGTCGCTGATTGGGGGAAGAGAAAAGAGGAACTTTATTGACAGAGCCTAATGTCAGACCATTGATTTCTCCCCACACACATTACTGTCATAATCACACTATTGGCGCTGGAAAGCTAATTATGTGTGGGTCTGCTTTTGTGTGTTACTGTCCGCGATGTGTGTTAGTCTGCATCCGTGTGTGTGTGTGTGGATTTCTCAAAGCTAATGACTGTGTTCATTTGACAGGGCGCTCAGCAGGACTCACACACTTGAACCACAGCGAGACAACTACGCAGATCACACTTACTAAGCAGATGTAAGACAGCTTGCATCACCTCCTACTGTTTTTATTAATACATCTGTCAGAAACATTAAAAGGCGCGGCTGGTTGCCAGCGTGAAGAGAATCCCTGTCAACATGCACCGTCTAACTCAGTGGAAGAATGAGAAGAGCTGAGCTCGGCCTTACAGTAATGAGCAAAGATGAAATCCTGATAGCAGCATTGAGCTACTGGAGTCTCTTAGTGCGCATCTGATAGTTATTATGATAGTGAATTTGGCCAGCATACTACTACAGGCTCCCAAGCCATAGTACCTCCTCTCCAGGATGCAGCTCCTGCAGGATGATGCGAATATCATTGCAGGTTGGTGTGTGGAAGCAGGGTTCCTCATGGTCTTCAGAGGCAGGTGTTTCATTCAAAACAGGAAAGAAGGTCAGCTGATCACAAGTCTGTGCTCCATCCTCATCTTCCTCTTGAGCCTCGGCGCCAACTTCACACAGAATCTTTGGCTCTGGTACAACGGGAAAACAAGACTTTTACAGTGAGTCAAAACAAAAAATATTACAATGTGACAGAATGCAGTGTCTGTTTTGTTTGTTTCTTTTACCTGTGTCAGCTTCTGTGCTCTTGTTGTTTTCTGCAGACGTGACATTCCTCAAGCCCAGAGAGAGGGCTCCAAGCACCTTTATAAATATCATCACATTACATATATTATCATCATGGCATTTTTTCACATTTTTCCAGGTTGCTCTTCAATGTAGATGCCGTTGACACTGAATGGGGCAATGTTCTGCCTTCAGAGGTAGAAACTGAGCTGAAACAGAGGCGGGACAGCATCTCTGTGGAATGCCATTTTGCTAGGACACACTTCTCCTTCCCTGTTGCTTTGAAAGCAATTGTTCTTTTTGTACAACACACCAGACGCTAGTGATGACGTTCATCTAATTGTCTGATTGTGGGACGGCATGTTGCTGTGTGAAAGCGCCACACAGTTGCAGCAATATTGGCTGGTGTCTGTGTAAAAGGGTGGGCAATGCTGGATAATGCTAATGTTTGACTTGTGCAACTGATACACTGAGAAAAAAATCCAAGGACAGAGAGACAACCACAATGCACCCCACTCAATTTCTTAATGATCTGATACATTCTAATACAGTACCGTATTAAAGCAGATGACAACTGAAGTGACTGAGTGTTGTATCTCTACTTATGGGGAAGTTTCTAAATTCACTTTCATCACTCCTTTGACAAAAGTGAAGATGCAAAAAAAATATCTTAAAAACAAAACTTATGTATGCATACGTTCTGCATAAAACTATGACCTGTTTTCTGCTCATGAAAAAAATTAAATTAAATCCTGTGGCAGACACTGCAGACAAACAGCTATAAATCCAAAATATCCCGGTGGGACATATTTCGAGATCGCCTTTTCCAGTTATTACTGTACCCGTCTGACTCGTCTCAGTTCCTTTCTGCGGACGCGGAGTCTGGTGCGGTTGGGTCCTTCGGCAGCGTCTTGCACCCAGTCACAGCTGAGCAGCACGCCCGGACTCGGGCCAAACACGGCTCTCTCCCTCAGCAGCTCTGCCTCCATAAGCAGCCATTGGGAGTTGACCCGATCGCACTCACTGGCTCGTAACTGGGCCGCAACAACAAGCCGAAAAGACAGGGATGACAAATACAAATAAATTGCTTTGTTAATGAACCGTAATTTCTCGTGTATAATGCACATTTCCTCCCCCAAAATGGTCAAAAGTCAATAGTGCGCATTATACATAGGTATAGGAGAAAATGGGGGGGGGGGGGAACTTTCACATATTATGAATGGCGGCACGGTGTACGACTGGTTAGAGCGTCTGCCTCACAGTTCTGAGGTCCGGGGTTCAGTCCCCGGCCCCGCCTGTGTGGAGTTTGCATGTTCTCTCCGTGCCTGGGTGGGTTTTCTCCAGGCACTCCGGTTTCCTCCCACATCCCAAAAACATTCATGGTAGGTTGATTGAAGACTCTAAGTTGCCCGTAGGTGTGAATGTGAGTGTGAATGGTTGTTTGTTTGTATGTGCCCTGCGATTGGCTGGCAACCAGTTCAGGGTGTACCCCGCCTCCTGCCCGATGATAGCTGGGATAGGCTCCAGCACGCCCGTGACCCTAGTGCGGAGAAGCAGCTCAGAAAATGGATGGATGGATGGATATTATAAATGTATGCCGCCATCTAGAGGTTATGAAAAAGCTGTTCACTTTCATCCCACGATGCCACCGGCCCCTAGAGGTTATGAAAAAGTTGTACACTTTCATTCTAGTATGCCACCTAGAGGTTATGAAAAAGGTGGAGACTACACTTTCATTCCAATATGACAGGGGTACATATGACTGCATATATGTACAGTTGTGCTCATAAGTTTACATACCTGGGCAGAATTTGTGAAATATATATATATATTTTTTTTAATGACTGATGACTGAACAACAACCATAATTAATTTCTTTATGGTTATGTTTTGTTTAATTATAATGTTTTTCTGAAATGCTTGACAGTTTAATTTGCATCCCATTAAAATAAAACTAAATATGTTTTGCCTTCATGTTTTCTTTAAAGAATTGTACCCATCTTCCAGATTCTGCCTGGGTAATCAAACATATGAGCACAACTGTGTGTTTTCTCATTTACTAAATAAAAGTAGGGCTGTGAATTTCAAAATAAGAGCAAGTAAATAAAAATAATAAAAATAAAAGTATTGTGTGTTCAAATAAAGTTCTTAACTTCAGAATAATTATTTGAAAAAAAATACAGATATGTTACTTCATGTTTTGATCATGTGGGTAGAAGCAAAATCATGCATTGTAAAAATGCATTATACATAGGTAGAAGGGTTTTCCAGAATTTTGAGTTCAACTTTCGGGGTGCGCATTATACACGAGAAATTACGGTATTTCAAGACACATACTGTACAACACTATTTTCTTCAAACCTGTAAGTGGTTTGTCCACAAATTCTCAAACATGCTGTTGCCCCTTTGTCGGTGCGACTCCATGTAAGACAGAAACTCCTGCAAAAGGACAAGCAAAATAGTGCAATAATTCCTCCTTCCACGCACAGAGATTGTATATTCATATTGTTATTTCCTCATGCAATTACAATGCATTCATACAATTACATTGGCTCTAAATTGCATTCACGGGGGCCAAATAAGCTAGTGGCTACAGACTTACAATAACCCCTGTCTGAGAATGTAATCCTTTGTTGGCGTGATCTAATTAACATAAACATTAATATCACAGAGCCACAGCCCAGTAGGGGGCAAGGTAAATGTGTGTGTGTCGATTAAAAGAGAAAAGAAAAAATAACAAGCGGAGCTATGTTGACACTGCAGGATGCTCATGTTGAGCAGACACACAGGGATCATATTCGCACTGTTAACTGCTTCATTAAGCTTATCATCACAGCAGTGTTCGCTGAGAGACGAGTGAAACAACATGTGTCCATCCTCACTGCTGACCCACGACAGCCATTTAACTGAAGGAATGAAAACACAGCCTCTCTTTATGCACTCTTATTTACAGATGCTATTTCTGTGTTTTGGGGTATAACTTCGTAAATGAACAGCAAAACTATACGTAGAAAAAAAGGACAAAAGAAATAAGACAAAACAGCAAAAATTAAACTCATTTCGAAATAAACCCATGACAATCAAGTTTTGATTTGACAAGCCTGCTGAAGAATGAAAATGGCGTAGTGTGTCTTTCGAAATGTTGTGTAGTGGAAGACAGCGAGAAGTAATGCGAGGCGGATTATGAAAATATTACAGAGAGGAGAGTAATAATGAAGTTTGCAAACTAGAGCCGTGGCATGACAGATAAACAGCAAGTCATCTTGCAATTTCATTCCTTCAATTGGACAAACATAAGTAATATATAGCATTAATTACACTATTTAGCAGATAGGAGACTCATTGGCTTTTAAATGCTGCATTAAATACATAACTCATCCCTTCCCGCTGCAATTAACATTCGAACATCACACTCATTTCCATTTTAATGACTTCCCAACAATACGCCATCTTTGATGATAAGGCAACATAATGTCAACTTCATTCTGGGCTGGTAGGGAATGTGTAATGAACTTAACGTGATCATTAGCGCTGTTAATTATCTTCGTAATATGAGGACACAGATATGATTATGGAAACGGCATTCACTGATGAAATAATTCTTTGGAAGGCTTTCATTGAGACTGCCTATCAGTCACTATATTCCCACTCAATACCTACAGAAGGTTTTAGGACTGTTTTTTGTTCAATGTACTGTACAGTAATGTTAATATCTGAGACGGGAAAACGATGTACATCACACTGTAGTGCTGCATTACCGTGGATCCCCGAACACATCTCTCCCTTGCCAAATAAAGGCCACAAGTTGATGATCCAGAAATTAATTATTGTCTCACTCTTTTCTTTGTGAGGCTGGGTGTAAACTGGCTGAACATTCCGACGATCTGTCTATTAGTTTTGAAGAAAATCTCAGAGCGGCTCAGAGTGACGTGGGACAAAAAAGTGCGGGGAAACGTACCTCCTGCTTCTTCTAACATGGAAAAACAATTCATCACACTGTCTGATAGCCTGTCAGATACTGATATGATAAAGAATAACATCAAATGAATAATGTTTTCATCAGATTGCCACTACTATAATTGCCAACCCAATTTCAGCGGGCAGGAGATGTCCACACACACACACACACACACACACACACACACGCATACACGCGCACACACACACACACACACACTTTGCAGGGTTGGGGCAGACACAGACGCGGTAATTTCATGCCTGTGTGCCTGAGTAATATGTCCTCGCTCCCTGCTCCAGATGGCTCAACGTCTTAAGCGTTGTGGGGGAACTAATGATGTGGACCACGTGTTTCGGGGGAAAAACAACAATAAACGTGTCTTTAACCTTCATCGGCAAACAGTGTGTTGCGTCGAATGTTCTTGTGGATGAGCCGAGCCGATATCAATTATTATGCCCACTCAGGGGCGATCAGCTGCGATCATCCAAATCCATTTTAAGAAATGATAAAAACACTCCCACAGGGCTGGATGGCTCACGGTACAAATACAGCAGCGAGTGACTTTGGAATGAGTGTCGGTTGATTCATGTAGCGTCTTATTAATGAGAGGATGCGAGTGTGTACCTCCACTGTCACTGTCTCCTTGTCTTGTCTCCCCATAGCTGAGCGAACTGCACTGCTGATCATGTCAAGCGTCTTGTGAGGGCTGTGGGCTGTCGCTTGCTTGTGATTCTCTGTGAGGGTGTTATACACACAAATGTGAAATGTCAAGTACACAACGTGAAAGTGCACGCGTTTATGGGTCAGTCTGACAGTATTGAGCAGCTGATTTAGCAACAGGCTTTCTTTTGCCATGCTAAAATTCAACACTTTTCAAAATGGAAAATACAATCTTTCCTATATGTAAACTTAATATCTGTTTAACCCCATTCTAACAAAATGTGCTATCTGAAAAGAAATGTGCAATATTCAGCGAGTGATGTAAATTTATTTTCTTGCATTTCTCTACTCACACTACACATATAGGAGACTACTTATTATTTTATTAGCTTGTGTTAAACTATACAGTTTTAAGATGAGACTGATGTGGGACCACATTATCATATCATATGTTTTCATATTATTTTTTATTATTATATTTTATTATATATTTACTACTATTTTATTCTATTACTTCATAATGATTTGCCTTGTATTGCATCGTTTATTAACATGACATTATTTATTGTACTGTATTATAGTGCAACCACTGTATTGTATCTTTTTTTAAGCACGTTCATATAGTATTGTAACATCGTATCCATAATATGTATGTGATGTAAGTGATGCATACAAGATGTCTAGTTTCAGCTAATTTGCAGTCATAGTCGCTGGCCAGGCTTTCGAATACAATGAAATAATTTGCTGAATACAATAAACCATTAACAAATATTATGAATAAATAAATGCAGTTAAGCAATTTGGACAATACCGTGTGTGTGTGTGTGTGTTTGTGCAAGACTGTGTGCGGATGCAGGCGTTTGAAACTGTGCCCCTCTGACAAAATCCCTGGCCCCAGCCCCGCTGCCCAGTAAAATTGGTCTAAAAGCACCACGGTATACAGCAGGGATCACCAAAATGTTGACCGCAGGCACCAGGCAGCCTCCAAGGACCACATGAATAGTTCCCCGGCCTGTCATAAAAATAGCTCGCCGGTCAGATGTGCTTATTTTGTTTTGTGTTGCTATTTAAAAAAAAATAGAAAATAGTGCCACTTATCAGTGAGCTGTTTTGACGTAATGACATAATTTTTTGTTTTAAACTACTGTAGTATAGTTCAATCTGGTCAGTATTGTAGTGCATGTCCAAATCAAAGTGTTCGTGGAGACAAGCTCGGAGGCGCAATGACAATGAGATGATTTACCCAACATAATGTGATCAAATTTGTTATTTCATAAGTGTGTATGAAACATATGGCATACAATATCTCCTATTATATGTTATCATATCTAATTATCTAATTTGTAAGATATTATATCACATTGATGGGATTATGTCTTATTTTATGGTGTCATATCATATACATGTTTTATTGGAGCATCCATCCATGCATCCATTTTCTGAGTCGCTTATCATCACAAGGGACGCGGGATTGCTGGAGCCCATCCCAGCTATCATCGAGCAGGAGGCGGGGTTCACCCTGAACTGGTTGCCAGCCAATCACAGGGCACACATAAACAAACAACCATTCGCACTCACATTCACACCTACGGGCAATTTAGAGTCTTCAATCAACCTACCATGCATGTTTTTGGGATGTGGGAGGAAACCCACACAGGCACGGGGAGAACATGTAAACTCCACACAGGCGGGGCCGGGGATTGAACCCCAGTCCTCAGAACTGTGAGGCAGACGCTCTAACCAGTCGGCCACCGTCTTATTGGAGCATATCTAATTTTAATCATAGCGTAACGCATAATATTGCATTTTACTAACTAATTGTACTGTATTGTATCACATCATATACGCGTCAAAACATTGTACAGTATTTATTATATTTCATAGTATTATATCTATTATAAAATTTTATTCACATTATATATTTTTTGTTTTGTAATTATATTTTAATGATGCATCGTAAAAGAGCTAACCAGAGTGCAGCAGCCAGGCTTTGTGTGCCGTCTCCTCCCACAATGGGCTGATGTCAGTCATGTTCACAGTTGCCCTCTCAGCAGTGTGGCTGGCTGAGATCTCAATCTTGTACGCTTCTTCCAGGGTGTGCCGTCGCTCATTCATCACCTTGGACCAGCAGGCTTTTGCCAAGGACACCAGCTCTCTGTCATCTGAAACACAAATAAATGCAGATTTATCTCAAAAGCATTAAAAAAGAAAAAGTTCGAATACACAGAGAAAAATTATGTGCTTAAGTGTTGAATTTCATACCAATAGGAAATTCTGCCCCAGATTCTATGACCTTCCTGTTGTGCACTTTTTGAGTTCCACATGTAAAACCTTCGGGGTAACTTCATTAAAAAACAAAATAAAAACAAAACAAAAAAGATTGCATCAGTTTAAATATCAATGGTTACACGTGTGCAAATTTGTGTCCCTGCACCAGAGTTTAGTCTTACCTGCCAGATCCAATCAATAGTAGACAATGAAGAAAACATGTGATAAAGTTCACGTTTGAATTGTAAGTTGCCAAGAGAACGTCCCAGCGATCATTGATTGTTTGTAATGTGTTGATGATGCCCTTCAACTCAGCTTTGGAATGTCGGGGTTGGGACAGGAAGTAGAGCAGGACCTTATTTGTGCAGGAGTAGAGAGCTGACACTGCCTTCTCCTTGTGAGTTTGGCCTCTTTCCAAGGCCTAAATTATAAAGAAATAGTACTGGTCAGAATGAAATATCAGAGGTACTTCATTCTTTCCTGTTATGTATCACAATAGATAGTAGATTTAATAAACTAAATATGATGTAAATTAAGTTACTTTGCAATGTATGCTTCCAGTGTTCTCAATAGAAAATACCAGAAACTATTAAGGTACAATTACACATTTTACATTTCTTTTCAACTTCACTTTCAAGGTTGCATAGGCTTCCTACACATTTGGGAGAACATTTCCCTTTAGCAAATAAAATGTAACATTAATGCATTTGTGGAATTATTTCATGTAAACAGATGTTCAGATTGACGCTTACAGAAATCCTGCAAATGCAGTATATGTTTCTTTTAATGCTTCGCTGTGCTGGTCTTAGCATGCCGAACACAGCGTGACATGGTTTGTCCACAGCTGAGTGTTTAGATAAGGAGCATGAGCATACAGTATGTTTGTGTGCGCTCATCTCACCACAACAATCTGATCTGCAAGGAAGTTGAGCAAAGTCTCTGAGGCCCCCAGGAATGTTCCGCTGTAAAGTGCCTGCACCAGAACCTTACTGAAGAGCAGCACATTACCCATTAACGTGCACATCTGGTCTGCAGGTCTCTCGTCTTTGGAGCCTAAATTATATTCCGTATTGTAATACCATATTACATTTGGACACAAAAATAAATGAATAAACAGGTACATTTAGGAATAAAGATAATGTATATGTTCATGTTACCTTGTGATATGAGGTGAGTGTTGTTTTCTTTATCATTGCTGAGTATGTAGATGATGTCCATGATGAACTCCAGCAGCTCAGTCTGGAAACTCTGCCTCTGCTCCATCGTTGCACCATCTGGACAGAACTATAATATTTATGAGTATTATTATATTTTAGAACTTCCTGCAACATGAGACTGGAAAATGCTCAACACAGCCATTCTGGGTTTATTCTTTCTTCTAAGTACAGTAATTCCATCATAAGTGCCATTGCTCTGCCCTATTTAATCAGTACCTAAGCAAATAGTGGCACCTTCTGGAGAAATAATAGTTTTGCAGGTTTAACATGCAACAAAAAGTGTACACATAATGTATGGCTCTGATTTTCAGAGCAATAGCTTGCTATTGTATCATTTGTGTTTATTTACCTCCACCAGTAATACTAAAGGATGTGTGTTGCTGTTGCCAGACACATTGAGAAGACTGTCCATCAGCAGAATACGGATAAAGTCACATACTGGCTTCCTGGGTGAATGAATCCTGAGTTCATCCTCACATTCGGTTATTCTACACGGCTCACGTTCACCCTGAAAAAAGGCCACAATCAGCCAAAAAGACCAGGTACAAATGACATAAAAAATAAAGCAAATTTAAGTCACAGACCTCTGCACTTTGCCAGGGGAACATAACGGCAACAAGTGCATGGAGGAACACTGTGGATGCCCACAGTGGGTCTCGGGGTCGAAGGTTATGCAGTAGGCAGAAGAACTGCATCACATTGGCTAGGAGCTCCAACGCCCATGATGCATCAGTGCATGGTCGGTGCTTTGTTCGAAACATAGGCTGTCATTGATTCAACTTAAAATGTAATTCAGAAGTAACAAATAGTTGAATATTTAATGTTTTTACTTGCGTGATGATGATTTTGACCAGTTCGAGTATTAATGTTGCGGCCTCCACACAGAGCTGTGGGGCGGGAGTGTGTGCTTGGCTGTCAATCAATGACTGGAGGGAGTCATCCAAGTTCACCTGTAGATTACATGTGGCAGGATTTGGATGTGATCAACAAATATATCATCAATCCATTGATCCATTTTCTATAGCACTTCCTCATTGGGGTCGAGGATGAGCTGGAGCTGAGTGATCATCTGAAACTTGGACATGTCCCCAGTCAATGGCGTGGCGCATATAGACAAACAACCATTCATATTTTTAGAGTTTTTTTAGAGTATTCAATTAACCTAACACGGCATATTTTGGGAGGTGGGAAGAAGCCGCAGTCGCCGGTGAAAACACTGGTTATTGCACACAGGAGTGCTTGAGCCAAGATTCAAACCCAACACCTACTGACTGTGAGGCAGATGCGCTGACCACTATCTACTGTGCTGCCCCATTTATGTCAATCCAAGCAAAAATACTCACCTCTCTGTCTGCAGAGTGGCTGACCCTCCTTCCCAGCAGCAGAGCAGCCAAAGCTTCATAGACTTGCGGCAGCTGAAAATGTCTGACCAGAAGACCTTGGAGAACATCAAAACCAGGGCATGCAGCACTGGAACATTCATATGACCAAGAGTGAGCACGAAGGTTGTCTGGGGGGAAAAGGAAAATAAGGGATATGCTAATTTTGGGTCACACATTTTCCTGGCCACGTGTTGCCAGAGTTTTTAGGGCACATAACTGCCCCTTAACTATTAAAATGGCCAACCAAAGGGTGATGTACCTGGGCCTCTAGACAGAGAAAAATGACTACATCACGAAGTCAAACAGACACAATCGAAGGAAAATAATTCAGATAAATAACTTTAAAAAAATAAAAAAAATAAATAAATAAAAATAAAAAGTATACTGTAAAACAGACCACGGAATTAAAAACAATGCTGTCTACTGGATCTGTGGGGCACTGGTAATGTTTCAAAACATTTACATTTTCATTTTGAAGACACCCATCCATCCATCCATTATTTTTACTACTTCTCCTCACTAGGGTCGCGGGCTGCTGGAGCCTATCCCAGCTATCTTCGGGCAGGAGGCGGGGTACGCCCTGAACCGGTCACCAGTAAATCGCAGGGCACATAGAAACAAATGACCATACACACTCACACCTACGGGCAATTTAGAGTCTTCAATCAACCTACCACGCATGTTTTTAGGATGTGGGTGGAAACCGGTGTGCCCGGAGAAAACCCACCCAGGGGATAACAGGCAAACTCCACACAGGCGGGGCCGGGATTTGAACCTCAGTCCTCAGAATGGTGATGGAGATGTGCTAACCAGTCATTCACTGTGCCAGCATTTTGAAAACATTCAACGGAAATTAAAATCAATATACAGAAAATATGTGTAGCCTATTCAATGTTGATATCTGTGATGTAAAAAAACAAAACAAAACAAAAACATTAAATTTGTATGGAGATTTGACCAAATTCCCCAACTAAAATTTGACGAGCCGTTTTCTGCTCCATTGCGACCCTATGCTCCACACGCATTCTTATCAAAACAAAAATCAAATGAAAAAAGCCGCAATTGTATTCATCTGATTTCTAGTAATTACTGAACTAATATGTACCCATAATGACAAAGGGCTCCTTCATGCAGTCTATGAGGCTTCCGGGGAGCACCGCCTCCCTGAAGTTGCTCTGCTGCGTCGGACAGGAAAGGAAGCGTGTGAGCAGGATGAGACCCAGTTTCACAGTGGAAGAGTGAAGGTGCGGCTTCAGGAAGAGCAGGAACCAATCGCTGCCCAGGACATCATAGACTGTATTCTGCTGACTTATGGCGAACAAGACAGCACAAGTTACAGTTTCTTCCATGACATTATGGCAAATTTGATTACATCCTGTTTTGGTTTTGCAAAGCAGTAACACATGGAACTTACTCTTTGATCAGAGGGCTGTCTGAGCTGAGGATGTCACAAAGAACAAGTAACAGCTGGTTGCGGATCCACATGAGGCTGACAGGAGCAGAACCTTTAACTAAGATAACATAGATTAGGCATCTGGGTCATTACAAGTCAGAAGGTGTCTTTCATGGAGAGGTTGTCATGTGTTACCTTCTGTATCTTGGGAAAGATCACAGTCAGACATGCCATGGCTTTCAACCGCATTACGAAGAGGAGGGAGTGTGTAGATCAGGAAGAGCCCAAGTCTGACAAAATATGCAACAGTTTTCACACAGACTGGCCATCAACGATTCAAGGAAAGATAGCTTTTTATCTTACAGAATCAGAGGTCTCCAACCTTTTACACTAAGAGAGACAAAATAAAAGCAGCTGAGAGCAACTTGTGTTTCATTTATACAGCTTCTAACATTTACAGTACTTGTACAGTAGTATAACAGATTGTCAACCAAACACATAATGTAATGTATATTGTGGTAATTTGAGGTGGGATTGTCTGAATTGTAAAACACCAAGAGGCTGAACCTAGCTCCCTGTTGGAGACCCTTGTTCCAAATGATTCCAACAGACCACAACGTAAGGTGCACAGACACAATCTACAATATCTACACTACCAGAGTTTTGTATCCAAAACTTCATCCTGGTTATTTTTGATTAGCAAAGTCAGAAAGAGGAAACATGTACAATATGTAGATTGCAGTGTGGTACAATTTGACTGCATCACGCTGATCTGATGTCACCGTAATGAAGCTAAATATCACACCATAACATAATATTGCGGCCAGTGAGTATACGTATACTGTATATATACACAATGCTATTTTCCTAAAAAGAGCTAGTTTATAGGACGGGGAGGGTGAATCAAAACATTTCATTTTTCGGGCAGAAAGTTAAACAATGACCTAAAACTCAGAATAAAGCTCCACAATTTCTAAGCTGTCATCGGATGGGTGACAAATCATCAGTATATCCCCACTTATGATTTATCATGTCATTCTACACAAAACTGAACTAACGATGGCCATTTCTAATGATAAATTGTGAAAACATCCAGCAAGCATGTGTTCAGGTAGTACCTGCTTATATCCAGAGGAGTGATGTGAGCGTTCAGGAGGCATGTGATGACACAAGAAACAACCTTGACTTTTTGATAAGTCACAGAAGGGTCACACAGCTCAAACAGCAGATATGGTAACACGCCCATTCTGCACATGACCGCTGCAATCCTGCTCTCATTGCTGAGGATACAGAGATAACGTCTGTCACATTCTGTTTTATTTACAGTGAATCTTATTCAATTCAGTCCAGGCTCTTCTGTCACACAGACTGTAAACCTATCTCTGGTGGACTTTCCCATGATCCACAAGCATGATATTAATGACAGGCTTCTGCAAAATGTTGACAGTGTAGACGACAAGATTTGCTGTCAATGCCGAATAAGAGTCTCTTAATTTCAGTGTCCAGTAGTTGCATAACTTGTCGTCATGTGAGTAAATCATAAGATTTGATTAATGCTGTGTTGCCTGGTAACATGGTGAGTGACCATGGAAACTACCTTGGGGACTTCAAGATCTCTGCAAAGTGGCTCAGGACTGAGAGATCCAGATTTTCAGACGTGTTTTTCCACACCTGACAAGATGAGACAGTGTAAGTCATGGATTAGTATGATATTCCATAGACCAGTAGGGTTATCTTTAAATGTGTACCTCCAGGTCCAATAGCAGATCCTGGAAAGCAGCTTCGTTCTGCAGACAGTCCGAGCCACAGCTAAGCTCCATGGAACTCGAGAGGTACAGAATCAACTGAAAGGTTCTGTGGCGGACCAGATTACGCTTCATTTTCAGCAAGAAAGCAAGCAGCTGGTAGAGAGTAAAATTATATGTAAGAAATGTAATGTAAATTTGAGCTACCGTAGTTTCACGACAATAAGGCGCACTTAAAAGTCTTAAAATTTCTCCAAAATGAACAGGGCGCCCTATAATGCGGTGCGCCGTATGTGTGCACTGAGTTCCAACACCGAGTTGTTGTGTGATGAGCGCTCCGCTTGACTTTTTTTTTTTTTTTAGCATTTCCTGCCGACACGCTTCTTACACAGAGGAAAACGGACGTGGCTGAGGACAGGGGAAGGGTCTGTGAAGTAGTTTTTTTTTGTTGTTGTTTTTTTTACCGCTTGACTGACTGGGAGCATTTCCGGGGTGTGCATTCTGCAAAACAACATCGGTTTGGCTAAGGACCCCCAAAAATGTCACCTACGAAGAGACACGCTTACGAAGCACAGTTTAAACTGCAAGCTATCAGTTACGCGGAGGAACATGGGAATCGACCAGTCGTGAGAGAATTCAAGATCAACGAATCCATGGTTCGCAAGTGGAGGAAGCAGGAAAACGAGCTTTGCCAAGTCAAGAAGACGAAGCTGAGTATCCGCGGAAAAAAAAAGAAAAACAAAACGCGCAAACAAGGCGAGGTGGCCGGAGTTGGAAGACCAACTCGAGCAATGGATTAGTGAGCAAAGAACAGCCGGGAGAAGCGTCTCTACAGTCACCATTCGACTGAGTGCAATAACTCGGGGCTTGCCATCATTCTGGGAGGCTTGACGAACCGCTGGACATCCGTGAAAACAGGGCGTTCAAAGTGAAGTGAGCGGCGTGGGAGCCATTGATGACAGATGGTGAACACAGCTTTACTAAGACTTACTAAGAGTTACGCCACAATTTGTGAATGGATTGTGGATGCTGGGGCTAACGTGTCTGCTTGCACTGTTGTTCGAGCTTTCGCACGGCAACGAGACTGACTCGAACCTGGCATGTTTGATTGAGAACTTGCCCAGCTGTTCATTTCGGATGATGAGGACTTTGATGGATTTGTGGATGAGGATTGATCAAAAAAAGAACGTGAGAACATTGTTAAATACTTCAATAAAGTACAACCGAACTCAGTTTTGCTCCCGCTGCCTTTTTCAAAACATTGTTTTAGCGTGCATGCATGCTACCGTATGTTTTAAGTTAGCGTATGTTTGACCATGCCTGCGCCCAATAATACGGTGCGTCTTATGTATGTGTTAAATACAGAAATAGACGACTGCGCCTTTCAATACGGTGCACCCTATGGTCGTGAAAATACGGTACTTAGTTATTTGGAACAGACCTTGTAACCGCAGATGCGGTTCATTTCCTGCTGCATGGCAGAATTCGTTTCCAGAACAGAGAGAAGCACCTTAACCGCTGCATACAGGGAGCTGTCGTCTGCTGCCATTGCAATTAGACTGAGAACAACTGCAGGCCCACCCACATACAGAAAACCATCAGAGGCACTTCTGGGGATGAATGTGCGGACACCTACAATAAAGAGGTAATGTGCTTTAAAATGCACTTGCAGGAATTCAGGAAACTTTACATTAAAAATAAATAATGTACATTACTCACCAAAATGTCCAATCAGTGCTGCTCCTATAGTGCGTGCAGTGCCACTCAGGTGCTGACTGATGTTATGAGCCAGGAACACTGGAGTGGACTGGTCTCGAGAGGTTATCCCTAGCTGGAATTAGATGGATGACTTTTATAATGTACCTAAAAGCAAATGGGTATTAAAGACAGGACTGGCCGCACCTCTTTAGCAATCAGTCTGCAGTCCACCTCATTGTACTTCTCTCTGATGTGCACAACAGTTGTTAATGTGGAAACTGCTACGTTGATGCCAAACGTAATCCTCTCCTCAGGAACCAACCGAAGAGGGAAAGAATCTGCTTCTGGATCTGGGAACAAATGAGGGGAAATAAAACCAGTTCTGAAAGATAAATAAATTGGATTAAAGTAATCAGTCTTGAGCTATTGAGTATAACAAGGATAAAAAGTTATGTAACGAATCAAATAAAACAATTAGGATATGGGACATACCGATATTCCCAATATAAACCTCTCCAATATACCCAGATTGTTCACTTTGTTGTGCTCATTTTGGACCAGCCTATAAGCATTTGTTTTATCAATTGTTACTCTCCACACCAAAGTAATTGTAGTGAGAATTGTATACACTTGTATATGTTACTGTAAACTGTTGCCTCAAGTAATTGTACCCCCTTGTCTCACTACTCTGCTATTGTCTTCATAAATTAACTAAAAGAAAACAAGTGATGTTAAACTTGTTTTGACTTAATGAGCATGATGCAGGGTTAGCCTGTAAAGATCCCAATTTAGTTTTTACTAAAAATATCCAGATTTTCCACATTGTGGGACTAATGAAGCTTTATTCTTTATTCTACTGTAACCGACAGTCATGATGTAACCCAGGAATGTCAAACTCATTTTTGTCGCGGGCCACATTGTAGTTATGGCTTCCATCGGAGGGCGGTTATGACTGTGAACCCATATAAAATATTGTCTCATATAATGACATATACACAACAAATTGATGGATAACTAGCTTTAAAATCTATTATTACATTTATTTCAAAAAGGTGATTGGTAACATAAAATGCTTGCAATATCTCAACATTATACGAGACACCAATTTTGGTATTTTCACAAGAAGCATGAAGTCAACACATGATTTGCTTTCGCGGGCCACATAAAATTATGTTGCGGGCCGGATCCGGCCCCTGGGCCACCAGTTTGACACCTGTGAGGTAACCGAAAATAAGTCTCATTTTTTTCATGGAAAGTTAGTTAATCAAGAAAGAAATGCTAAAATAAATGGACACAATGTCATACACTTGCCTTTGTTACGCAAAGCCAGATAGTTGCCCAGATAAGCAGTTCCTTGAGAGTATATGACACCTACAAGCTCAGGGCTCAAAGCCTTCTCAAAAAGGTATGACGGTCCAATACGCCACACCAGAGCAGCGTGGTCCTTCCAAAGAGACGGCGTTCCGATCAATGCGTACACGTCAATAACAGCCGTGGGGTCCATGTAGACACACTTGCCAGGAAACGGCTGAATATATTTCATCTGATTGGAAACATACAGTATGTTTAATTCATTTTATTATATGTCAGCTCTCTCTATGTATATCGCACTCTCTCTAGTCGTCACACCTTTTCAGTCCCTAGTAATTTGCAATTAAAGTAGGCGGAAGCCATGCAGCTCTTTTTTACATCTTTGGCCATGACCACAACAAGATGGTGCCACTGACCCGGGACCAGCAAGCTGGAGCAACGAAACCTCAGCGAGGTGGGCAAAGTGGTCGGGGTGCTCACCTCTGGCTCCATCATATCTGTTTTCCAATGTGATGAAAGACATTCAAACAGTCGACGTTACATAGAGAAAACCGGTGATGGACCGATGATACAGGGTTAATAGCGTAACAATGTTTAAATGGACAGTTTTGAAGAGCTATTGTGACAGGTATGTACAGTACATTACAAATAATCCAAACCTGTATATTTCTTACCTAAGTAAGTAAAGGCTTCCTCCTCAGTGGAGAGGACCAAACAGCCATCATAGGCTGAGAAGGAGACAGAGAAACAGATGTATTGTTGCTCTGTCCGCGACATGTGCCGAACAATCGTCAGTAGTCGGATTGGGTGGGAATCACACGCTGAACTAAACCTGTTGATCTGAAACCAGCAGGAAAAGGAAAGACCGGCTGTGGGAGGGAAACCACGGCAGTCTAACGAAACAAACAGAAAGCGATGATAAGAAGACATCTTGCTTTAATTTATTAATACATGTGTCTGTTGAACATTTGGACTCTTACCTCCTCCTATTCCACCAGTTGTGATAGAATCGGCTGTTACGCCCTTCACTGTGGCCAGTGAAGGCAGGAAAAGGCAACTGCAAAGCACAACAATGTAGCAGCATTTAATCAATTTATTAATCAGACATATTCTCATACAATTAATGGGATCTAGCGCAGGTAACGTCTGACTCACCCGTAGCCACTCTCACTCATGTCAAACTCTACAAAGGCCGGTGTAGCGGAGATCCGATGTGGCCGAAAGGTGCGGGGCGACGTCATGGACACCACACTGATGATCTGGTGAGCAGGAATGGTGGAACCAGCAGAAGATTTGCTGCAAGTCGTAGACTGTAACACGCTGAAGTTACGCTTTAGTGTCTTAGCTGATGACCCTGTTATTGTGTCTGCCTTTGTGCTGAGATCTGGAGGAAACAACAGGAAAGAAAATCTAGTGTTACTGTGTTTGAAACAGCAAATCAAAATGGAGATTGCCACAATGTATCCCACACACCACCTTTAATGCATTCCAATATAGCACATTAGAGTGTGATTGTTCTACCTAATAGGGAAGTTACTGTATCGGGAACGGTATCGCCTGCGGGATGTTCATTTACTCAACTGCAGTTGGGGGATGTCCATTTTATTTGTACAAATGAATTTAAAAAAAATAATTAATAATATTACTGTTGTGTGTATTATAATTTATGTCAAGTGACAGTGAAATCCAAAACTAAATTAAAAAATAGGACTGTTATGGAGAAATGTAGAGAAACTGCAAGAACTGAGGCACACTGGGCAGAACAAAACTAAATCACTTAGCTCACCAGAAACTAAAAAATGGACATACACAACACTGTGGAGTGACTACATTCTACAGTCTATGAAAATACTAACTGCCTTTAAAGATGGCATCTCCTCATAATGCAAGATCATATTTGAGACTGCTTATGTAACTCGTTTACAACAGCTCAACACACAGTCATCTGAAAAACTGTTTATGTACTTCAGTGCTGCTGTTTTTGGTTAGCAAAGCAGTTAAACTGGGATCAGCAGTTAACAAATGTCTGTGTGTGAACATTAAAGCTTATTATCTGAAATACCTGAGCCTAAGCTTTTTTCATCATGGAAAAGGGAGGTGTTTATGTATTTCATTGGATGACCCCACTCGGCGAATAATTGGGGCATGGCGTTTATTATTATTATTATTATTATTATTATTATTATAGGGACTAATACTATTTGAGGAAATGCTATATACTGTATGTTGAATATAAAGCAAATAGAGTCGCATGTTCTCAAAAGTACAGTACCAGCTGCTTCTCCTGTTGTGGGGCATTGTGGTTTTGATGGCACTCCAGTCTTGTCTGCCAAGCACATAAGAGGGTCTGCTAAACACAGAAATTTTCTGAAAAAGACAGAAAAAAAAGTGATCAAATATTTTTTGCTCAAATGTAGGGAAATATTGAAAGGATTATTTCAGACAAGACGTATTTAACCTGAAGTCTGAAGTTGTAATGGCTTGGGAGGAGAGCCTTTCCAGGATCCGTGTAACAGTTAGATGTAATGGGTCATTTGGAGTGAGCAGCATACTGCGACAGTCGGTCAGGAGTGTGGAGAGAAGCCCCCCCTCACACATGATCTGACGATTTCGTTCAGATTCAACCGTTGACTGAATGTGGTTCGCCACTGCAAGCTGGACCTCCATTGAAAGCTGAGAAAGAAGGAGCGGAATTAAGTAGAGATGTTGCATGGCCTTGTTGACATCATGGTTGAAAAAATACCTGTATGTCCTCAGGTGTAAAGATGAATGGAAGGAGAGTCATGATGACTCGAATAGCTCCAGGGTGAAGAATAACATGATCACAAGTGAACCTACTGTACGTCAAAGAGAAAATCTTGTTAACGCATGTTAAATCTTCCTGCAACAACTTGTGTATGACGTGAGTGAAAAGCACCACCTCGACTGGGACTCTAAAACTGTGGAGATGTTGGTTCCTGTGGTTCTACAAGTCTCCTGCTGCACTGGCCCTACGTGGGCAGGAGGTGACATTGAATGCATCCCTTCATGCCGTACTGTTCCAGTTAGTTTCTTTCGGTCTCCTTCACACCCATTCTCAGGTTCTAGGCCAAAGCTAAAATCGAGAGGGGAGTGGAGGCCTGTAGCAAAGTGATCAAGATAGGAAAGGAGCCTAATGCAAATCTGAAGAGTGACAGAAAGTTTGACAGATGGGGAGGAGTGACATGCAGGCGCCTCTTCTGCTAACTCAACAAACTGATGGAAGCTTCTTCCAAGAAGCTGGTGGTCTTCTACAGTATTGATAAAGCATCCCTCGTCTGGCTCCCACCTGCTCCTCTCAGAGTGGAAGCAGCCCAGCTGGAGGAGAGCCTCAGCCATCTTCTCGTAAAAGCCACCAGTCTGAAAAAAGTGTGCATTCACCGCGTGCAGATGCACAGCGGAGAACAAGATGTGGAGGGCGAGAAGGAGGAGGTCGAGCAACTGTTGATGACCGACAGACCGCCACACTTCTCCCCGTGGAGGGTCGGCCAGAGCACCTTCCATGTCGAGCACGAGTGAGAGCAGTCCAGTGAAGCCGCCAGCCCGTCGGAAAGCGTCGAAGCTATTTGGACTCTCCAGCACCTTCAACATAGACTGACGTCCAGGAAAGAGACATTTGACAAAAAGAGCTGGTGAGCAGTTGGATAAATAGTTTGGTAGACAGAAAGTTTTCAAAACGAGCTGCAGTCAATTAAAACATTGCGATGAAAAATAGATGAAACATATAGATATATCATAAATCATTTCTGGTAATAGTTTTTGGAGGTCAACTAAATCAGATTATCTTAATTTAATTTGGTGAGCTAATCCATCAGGTAGGTAAAGTGTGAGGCACAACGCAGGGGCAAATGCGATTAAGTGAAACCGGAGTAATCACAATGGCTCTGAACACTTGGCAGCACGGGTCAGAGCCAATCTGATTGCCACCTGCTTTAACCACGTTAGCACAAACAGCACAAGAATCACACACCAGCCGACACACACACACACAATATCTGCAAGTAAGAGCGCCTCTCATTGCCATCTATAAAAATCTGACTCATACAGTAGGTCTGCAACCTCCATCCATCCATCCATCCATTTTCTGAGCTGTTTATCCTCACAAGGGTCACAGGAGTGTTCTAGCCTATCCCAGCTATCATCGGGCAGGAGGCGGGGTACACCCTGAACTGGTTGCTAGCCAATCGCAGGGCACACATAAACAACCATTCGCACTCACATTCACACCTACAGGCAATTTAGAGTCTTCAATTAACCTACCATGCATGTTTTTGGGATGTGGGAGGAAACCGGAGTGCCTGGAGAAAACCCACGCAGGCACATGGAGAACATGCAAACTCAACACAGGCGGGCCTGGGGATTGAACCCCGGTCCTCAGAACTGTGAGGCAGACACTCTAACCAGTCGTTCACCGTGCCGCCGTGTGTAACCTTGTTAAGCCTAATCAGATCTCAGGCCCATTCACCGATCGGATAGCAGCACCGCACAATGCTGCTGGGCTAATCAAATCGGTCCAGAGTTAACAGCTAAACCTGGTTTAGCAAATCAATCTGCTTTGTCAATAATCTAATCAGCGTCCCGCATGTAAAGAAAATAAATTCACTTGCTAATTATATTTCAAGTGCATTACAATTTGTTATGATTTGATGTGAGATGAGGACTACAAGCTGAGATCATGCAAGGATCGGTGTCTCATTTGGGTGCATGTTGGGAGCGAGTACCTGTAAGATGTCCCGCTTCAAAGTCAGCTCATGTTGTGTGGAAGAGCAGAGTGCTCCTATGGCAGTACTCATGAACTCCTCAGGGTTCAGCTCGGCAAGATGCTCCAAAATGCACAGAGTGGGACCTCGATACTGAGCTTCATCCAAGAAGATCTTAATGTAAGGAACCATACCAAGCTCTCGCACTGAAACTGAAACATGAAAGTAAATAACTGAGTTAAAAGAGTACTGAATGACCAATGTGTGTTTTAGCAATCCATAAGACGTTTGGCTATGACACTTTCGCTGTATGTGAATTAGTAAATGTAAACTTTAAATCTGTAAATCCTAATGATTAAATTGTCACAAATGACTTGTGCAGTAATAAATGACTGAATAATTGATCAAACCAATCATGGTTAACAAATGCTGTTAGCCATTTTGTAATGCATTTATTCAAATGGGCTTTTCTATCAAAATTGAATCAAATAAATAAGGTGATGTTTAAAGAGTCGAGTGGAACATTTTCTACCTGTGTGTTTGATTGAGCGCAGAGTAAGGCCAGACACAACTTGCAGCATACGAGTAGTGAGTAACTTGTCGCCATCCTCTACGCGTGGCTGGTGCTCTGCATCTAAGGAACACAAGACCAAGTGCTTCAGAGTCGACATACAGTACAAAAAGAGTTCCTAATTGTATGTTAAAATGACACATGCAGTGAATCATTGTTGTACATGTTGCTCAATCCACAACCATGCACTGCTGGCTATAAAGTGTACTCAAATGACACCAGGGGGTGAGTCACATATGTTGTCTCCTACATAATTGTGGAGAGGAGACAACTCCAGCCTTCCGGATGATCTTTGCTCTCCTGCGAAGTTCCCCGAGCAGCAACTCCAAGAGGCCCCAGTCACTCAGCACCTCTGTGAGCAGGCCACTGTGCACCGTCATCCTACAAACGAGACCAACATCTCATTATGTCTCCATTCTCAAAGATAGCTACGGTTTCATTATTACTGTTGTTGTAATTTGCAGTAGTTTAGAACTGCACGGCTTCATAGTATGCAAACCACTACTACAACCACAACCATAAACCACTGCAGCCTCTAACACAGGGTAGCTACAGGTTTAAGGAAGCCAAATGCAAGACTTTTTACAACATTTTGAAGGTCAGTTCAAGCAAATATATGACCTCTTGGAGTGGTTGAAATGGGCTCTATATTATAAGAACTTTTGGATGCACATGTCATGGATGAGTACCGATGAGTCCTTGCAAGTTATCATCAAGGAATACAGATACAGTTATCCTTCGCTATATCACGGTACTTGCTTTACAGTTGTTACTTTATTTTTCATACTGTTTGTACAATATTTTTGTGTCTTCCATTGCTCTTGCGCTCTCTCAATATATTATATGTGTTTAGGACTGTCACGATAGCAAATTTTTTAAGACGATATATTTTCCCCAAACTATCACGACAAACGATGGAATGGTTGATGTTTTTTATGCCACTGATAATACGATATTAGAGCATTAAAATGCTAGTACATCCTTTTTAAGAACAGTTTACCTATAATTCTAATTCTAAGATTAATGAACATTGACATTGTAATGTAGAACAACAGGCAATAGAATGCCAATGAAGTTTCCGTTTGGTTAAGAAAAGGTGCAAAGTATAGCAACATTAATAAGTAGATCAAAGCAACCTGATTTGATTCAAGATTTGGACTACTTTTTAAAACTCTGAAGCCTTTATTTAAATGCTGCTTTGTCAACATTTTCAATGACTGCATCTGGTACAATAGTAACGCTATACTGTATATAATGTGAGCATACGTGCGCCATATACAGTGGGTACGGAAAGTATTCAGACCCCCTTAAATTTTTCACTCTGTTATATTGCAGCCATTTGCTAAAATCCCGCAAGCCTCTGAGGGCCAGAGCTCAGCTCGCCACCAGGTCAACCGGCAGGAAAGTTACGAGCGCATCCCAAATGGGAAGTAACGCAATCCTAAATTAATTACAATTCTTATTTCATACATAATTGCTACAGATTTATACCCGAAACACCTTCAATATATTGAGAGATCTAGAGCAATGAAGAACACAAAAATATTGTACAAACAGTATTAAAAACTAGACTGTGCAATTTCTGGAGAAATTGCGTGTAAATGCTTTCAACATTCACACAAATAGAGTAACAACTGTATTAACACTTACAAAAAAATTCAGCGATACAGCAGGACCGCAAAGCAAGAATCGCCATATAGCGGTGGTTTCCTGTATACAGTATGATTAGTTGTGGAGGTTTACTTAATGTTGTGGCCGGTGAATGCACAAAGTTCTCAATAACCACATTAACAATTGATGATGTAACTCAATTTTTAAGAAGATTAAGTGGCATTACAGGAGTGGGATCATCATAGCTTAAGTATATTTTCCAACTAGCATAAATCAAGTTGTTTAACAGATGTATTAGACCACCACAAAATACTCTCTCAGGTTCATGCCACAGCTGTGTTTAACAGCATTGGTAACTCCTGAAAATACTTATTTTTTTACTTCAAGATTGAAGTCGGCGGCAGTGTGAACGACTGGTAAGCACATCTGCCTCAAAGTTCTAAGGATGCGGGTTCAAATCCGGCCTCGCCTGTGTAGAGTTTGCATGTTCTCCCCATGCCAGCGTGGGTTTTCTCCGGGTACTCCGGTTTCCTCACACATTCCAAAAACATGCATTGTAGGTTAAGTGAAGACTCTAAATTGCCCGTAGGTGTGAAAGTGAGTGCGAATGGTTGTTTGTTTATATGCGCCCTGCGATTGGCTGGTGACAGTCCAGGGTGTACCCCGGCTTTCGCCCAGAGTCAGCTGGGATAGGCTCCAGCACGCCCAGGATCCAAGTGAGGATAAGCGGTGTGGAAAATGCATTAATGAATGTAGATTGGAACCTTCTGGCTCACCACAATGTTCGTATACTTTTAGTAGGCAATTGTCCAAAGAGTCTTTGTAAGACGAAGAAGTCAAATTTAACGGGATTAAGAGTTCCAGTGACCCTTGCTTGATGAACATGGGTTTTGGCAAATATTTTTCTGACAGAATAAGTAAGGAAGCAATGTTGTCTTTGTGGGTTTGTATTATAAAAAAGAAGAAATCTTTGCAAAGAGAGGAAAAGGTACAAGTCGTCACGAGTTGTTAGCCCTTACTGAAGCGCAAGCAAAGAAAAACTTTCTTTATATAGAGTTAGAGAGTCAGAGAAGGAAAGAAAACAATTATCTTTGTCCAGCTGCACTCAAATTTATCTTTATCGGAATGGGTACATGCAGAGACTGAGAAAAAAAGCAAGTAGTCACAACATGGCTGCGACACACAAGTACTGTGCTGACTAAGAGCTATGGAACAATAATACATGTGAAGGTTGTATAAAACTAATAAAAGTAATATGTGGTATATATGAAACATACATTTTCCAACTCATGTTTGTCCCAATATATTTGTCTTTATAGTGTATTTTCCAAAGTAGCGCTGCTTACCTGTGAAAACTTGTAAGAGTTGCCACTCCAAATTCAGTTCCCACCACTCCAACAGCCAGTGAACCTGAGAAGCTCTGCTTCAGGATGCCCAGCACTATGCGTAGTGCCTCATGGGGGATGTAGTTTATCTTGAAGATTACCTGGAGGAGACCCAGCATTGGCTCAGTACTGGCGGAGAAATCACACATACAGAAGAACTATGTGAAAGGACTTACCATCTCAAGCATTGAAAAGAACATAGTTTGGACCGCTGCTGGTTTGCGGCACACGCATGCGGCTAATTGGGCCATCGTCTGGGCGGTCCACTCCAGGAGGAAGAAATTGGATTTGTCTCTCTCCCAAATCATCTGAAGCGTTCTTAGGATCTGGCAGCACAGCAGTGAATCCTCCGATTGCAGCAAGGAGGCCTCCAGCAGACGGAAGGCAGGCAAGTTCTTTACTGATGAACCTGAAACAAAAAGTTAAGAATTGACATTAAAAAAATGCATCAGTACTGGTTATGTCATATATATTTCAATGAGGAACTGCGCAAGGTTAATATAGTCAAAAGATTTGATTAATAAAATCTTTCTGTAAGATTTTCTCTGGCAAGGTCAAATTAATAGAGAAAGCACAACCAATATGTTACAACGAACGGTTGACATCAAGCAGACGCTCAATATTGCAAACAAATCAAGTTGCACATATATGGATAGATTGAAAACAAACACCATAACAAATACAGTATGAATACAAATGAAAAAGAGCATAATCTGCCTTGATGTTTGCAACCTTGTCAAAATATGAGCATGGAAGGTATCAGATTTAGCCAGAAAACACACTGGAGTGTGTTGTGGATAAATATAGAGCTGCTTAGTAATAGGATTCATGTTCACGCTTAAGTTAAATTGGATCACAACCAAATAAGATCAAGAGGAGACTCCATGATCCCTGTGCTGGAAAGAGAGCTTCTCCTTCATGTGATGGATGGCTGTGTGTGTGTGCAGGTGTGTGTGTGTAGGTGTGTGTGTGCGTGTGTCACATTTGTGAGTCTTGGCTCTGGGGGTGTGTGTGGACCCATGATAGATGGCCGCTTGTTGTAGGCCAGTGGTGAATAGATGTGGGGCATCCTAACACTGTTATAAGGGAAGGTGCCACTTCATCATCCCAGACATAATCACCTCAGCTTCCTGTTAAGCCGAGGCACATGGCATGCCACAGTGGAGTACAGGTGGGGGCAGTGGAGCGTTAAGGCGAGCAGTTGCAACGGTATAAAAGAGGAATCAAGTGAGCAGACGCCCTATTCCAAGTCAAATGAAATGATGGACTTGAGCATGTGAGTAGGAAGGTGACAAAGCAGGACGTTACATTGTGCCTTACCTTTGTTGAGGGGCGGCTCAAATTTAAAGCCTGGAGGCTGAGGGTGGCTGACACAAAGAACCACTTTGAGCTCCGTTTTGCCAAGCAGGGTGAATGAGGCAATGAGCGCCAGCAGCTCCTCCACAGGCTGGAACTGATCCTCTGGCACGCCTCCTTCACAACTTTCATGGAATGACAAGCAATTATAAAAAAAGAATGAATGGAAAAACTCAAAGGGCAAATCACGATATAAATTTATGAGATTGTAATTTTTTTTCACACCTTGAAATTCCACATTATTGCGGGTAATGTGGAATTGATCACCGCTAAAATAAATTCTACATGGGCTGAAATATATCAATCATCTCACCGTTTAAGAATGTTCTCAAGGGCTTTATAGCCATTGTGGGAGTCAAACTCGGTGAAGAGGGCTGGATTGATAGGGTATGTGTCTCGAATGAAGCTGAACACAGCCACGGCCACCTCAGCTAATAGCGGGCCAGACACCCCTGAGTTGATGCGCAACAGATTCTGGATGCAGATGCGAACGCAGTTCTTCCCTAAGGAGGAAGCCAGTGTGATTCTCATTTGTAAAATATTCATTTAAAATCAAATCAGTTACAAATGTTGATACAACTATTACAATATAGCACTTCATTTGAGCGGTAACGATACTCTGTTGGTACTCCTGCAGAATTCAATAAAACCCAAAAGAAAATCTGTTTAAAAAAAATATATAAAAAAATGTAAATAACGGCATCTGCGTCAAGGGGGGGCCGACTGGTTCTGCAGCAGGAAAATGATCCAAAACATACCAGGAAGCCAACTTCTGAATGGCTTACATTCACAAAATGAAGGTTTTGGTGTGACCTAGACAAAGTCTGGACTCCAATTGAAATGGTGTGGCATGACCTTAATAAGGCCGTTCAGGCTCGAAAACCCTCCAGTATTGCTTAATTAAAACAATTCTGCAAGGAAGAGTGGGCCAAAATATCTCCTCAGAGATGTGAAAGACTCATTGCCAGTTATAGAAAATGCTTGATTTCAGTTGTTGCTGCTGAGGGTGGCCCAACTGGTCTTTAGGTTTAGGGGGCAATTACTTATTCATACAGGACCATGTAGTTTTTAATATTTTATTTCTTTAATAAATAAAAAACATCATTCAAAAACTGTGTTTTATGTTTACTTTGGTTATCTTTGTCTGATAGTTACATTTGCATGATGATCTTAAACATCAACGTGAGAGAACTATGCAAGAAGAAGAAGAATTTGAGAAGGAGGCAAATACTTTTTCATGGCACTGTATTTAATTATTTTGAGTGTAAAATAGAAGCATAAGTAACTTCAGTAGTTGGCTCACCGAGCAGGTTTGGAACAGTGTTCCTGGTGGCTACAGCAGAAACCACCTTAAGGAACCGGGAGGCCTGATGCCTCCATGAGATGCAGGTCTGGTCCCAAAGTGATGTAAGTCCGATGATAAGGCACTGCAGCTCCTGGGTCTCTACCAGCCGCTCTACATTGACTGGCCACCTACATAGTTGAAGGAGAACCTAAAAAATATGGAAGTATTTGAGGAGCATTATGAAGAGTAGTATAAAGTCATAAACACACTAATGTCAGGGGGAGGAGTAAAGTCATGTTCACCTGTGTTAGAGGCTCCTGAAAGCTCTCTTTCATGGTTAAGTCCTCCTTTGGTGGGATACACACGAGCAGGTACAAACATTTCACAAGAACAGCAGGAAGTCCTGGATTTATAGATGATAATGTCACCTACAAATACAAATGTAGTGTTAAGGAATCCAAACTTTTTTTTTGTTATTGATTGTATGCATTTGTCGACTGATAAATTATATCTGATTAGGGTGAAGATATGTGTGATGCTGCTAGAATGAATATCGAGGTACACAGACTGGACAATTCATTAGGTATACCCGGACAATCTATGAATTTTCAATCCAGTTCTTGCATTGGACAATAACTAAACTGTCACTGTGGTTTTCACTTTTTTAATGCCTTGTTTCCATTTAAATGTCTACTCTGCAAATGCTTCATTTTGTGTCGTGTAAAAACAACCTGACTTGCATTGTATTCGATTGTGCAATTTTATCACATAAATAAATCTCTGGTGGTTGTATTTTAACTTCCGTGAATAAGGAAGTCGTCTCTCTCAGATGATGTACGCAAACAAGGAACTCAATAAACTCACCGAGCTGTCAGCAGTTAGCAGCAACAGAGATTTCAGCAGCAGCCATCCTGGACTGCCTGTCTCCTTGTGTTCCCTCTGGAAGAATCGCACAACTTCCTCACGAGCGTCCTCTAAGAACACAAAAGATTCAACGTGACATAAAAATAATACACAAAGCATATTCTTTCAGAGGAGTCCTTCAAATAAAGAAGAAAGAGAATGGCTTTTGCAATAACTTAAAAAAAGAAAGAGCTATGGTAAAAAGCTCTCATTTAAAGAAAAACAAAGCTAGGAGGAATATGTTGGGACTTCCTAAAAAAGTAGAAATGTTTTCGCAACAGGTTCAAGATTCCAGAAGCTTTGTTGTCAATTCAGCAGTTATGTATTAGAAAACTAGAGAATTGGGGGGAAAAAAAACATTTCTCTCTTAAGTGAACCACAATGCAGAAATAAGGGGTACAGGAGATACAAATAGTACAAACTTTAAAGATACAGTATACATTATCTGAAAAAGATAACGAATAGTAAAAATATAAACTCAATAGTATTGCATGTATTAGGTTGCATAAAAATGCAAAACAGTATTATTGTTGTGGAAATTAGATGGATATGGCATTGCATTGCTGAGCTGTCACTGGTTATTTATTCCAAAAAAAGGAAAGAAAAAACAGTCAAACACAGACAGTGGTCAGACGGACAATAACACAATAACCTGCACAACCTGGACAACAGTTTTGGACACTTACTAAGGTGAAAATAGAAGCAAATGTCGAGTTAGCTATAACAGCTTTCACTCTTCCAGAAATAGTCTACATCAATGATTCTTAAAGTGTGGCACGACCACCACTAGTGGGCCGTGAGCTCTCTGTAGTTGTTAGCAAAAGAATCACTGAATTAAATACAAATATAATTTTAACATTTTTTAATGGCTTTATAAACATGACATTCAAGCAAAGAAATTTTAATGAAGCTACTAGATATTCATATAGCCTGTTTAAACCGTTCTTTTAATGCAGCACAGTGCATTTTTTACTTTTCATGTACAGTATATTTTTTACTTTTCAAGTATAGCACATTTGTTAAGTACAATTCTGTTGCATTGAACTTCCAAGTTCAGTACAATACATTCGAATTTAATTTTGAAGAACTATTTGTTTTTAAACATTTATTGAAGTACAATTTGTATTTAACTTGTATATGCAACATATTTGATTTTAATCATTATGAAGTACATAGTACTTTCTTTTCCTATATTTTAGGGCAGTGTTAATGTTCAAACTATATATTATATTGACTTACAATAATAAATACTGGTATACTTTTTAGGAACAAAACCTTTGCCACTTCATTTTTTTTTTTTTTTGGGGATGAACGCTTAGGCCTACTACGTTAATGTATTTTAATGTTAGTCATCATGGTGGTACTTGGAGAGCTAAGTATTTCGAGGTGGCACTTCAAAAGTTGGAAAAGGTTTGTTAAAAAGGTTGCAAAGCGCTAGTCTACATGATTCTTAAGTGGGAATCTGCGCATTCGTGATGTCACTGATTTTGGACCTGAGCAAGGACTTCTGTTGTAATTCATCCTAAAGGGTGTTTGATGAAGTTTAGGTCACGTTGTTCCACACCAAACCCATCCTAGCATGCTTGCCTATGGACCACATTAACAGGTGTAATAAGATCGATCCTCTTGTTTGATTATGTAAGAGGTGTGTCATAATCCTTTTATCCATACATTGTAACTATAAAGCAAGGACATGCGATGACTTTCCATTCTGAGGAGCATGAGTGACATTTAATAGTAAAAGGCACTACAGCTTTTTGGATAAGTACGACAGCACAGATAAAAAGCAGAAGTAAAGCGAGAGGTAGAAAGTCCCTAAAATCACAACTTAACTACGATGGCCCACGTGTGGGAAGGGCTTGGGGAGGAGGGTGCCAGCCAGGGGACTTTACCTGCAGGCCTTTCCGCAAGCCTGTTGTGGATGTTATAGATGATAGTGTCAGCGCTGAGAGCTGCGAGTCCCTTTAAGTCCAGCCCCTCAAGTCCTCCACCTTCCTCACACACCTGCCGTCAAGAGAAGAGAGTCAATTATATTGATTACACACACAACAGATAAAGGCATTAATTTGAAGTTTCAAGTTTCCATTGCGCGGCACAGTGGAAGACTGGTTAGAGCGTCAGCCTCACAGTTCTGAGGACCCGGGTTCAATCCCCGGCCCTGCCTGTGTGGAGTTTGCATGTTCTCCCCGTGCCTGCGTGGGTTTTCTCCGGGCACTCCAGTTTCCTCCCACATCCCAAAAACATGCATGCATTGGAGACTCTAAATTGCCCGTAGGTGTGAATGTGAGGGCGGATGGTTGTTTGTTTCTATGTGCCCTGCGATTGGCTGGCAACCAGTTCAGGGTGTACCCTGCCTCCTGCCCGATGACAGCTGGGATAGGCTCCAGCACGCCCGCGACCCTAGTGAGGAGAAGCGGCTCAGAAAATGGATGGATGGAAGTTTCCATTGCCCCCACTTGACAAGATGCAGCTAAACAAAGGTACTTTCTTCGGAGGTGCTATTTAAACAGCGAGCACTATGTTCTCTTTCACTTCCATAATAGGATATCATATTTCCCAGAGTGTGCTGTTCTTATGTAAATCCCTGAATGCTGGTCATGAGGCTTACATATAAGGCACACTCTTATGCAAACTAATACAGACCGATTTCAAAGGCTTGATCCGTTCAATTTCGCGTTAGATTTTATTAAAGCGGTCCACATATGAGCAATCACTTTCGTGGTGAAAGAACAAGTCCGATTGTACAGGAAGAAACTGTGAACAGAACCAAGACTCAGTGTGGGGTGGCCATCTGCCTTCACTTATTGAGATACTACAAAGGTATAGAGGGATAGATGCATGTACCCATAGTGCTACCACTAGAGGTATTAGTATAATAATATAGTAGTGTAACTATGATAATACTGCTACGATTAGAAATAGATGGTCTTAGACAAGTTCAATGTATGATGTATGATGCCACTGGGCATCCCCTAAATCAGTGCTCCCCAACCACAGGTCCGCGGACCGGTACCGGGCCATGAGGCATTTGTTACCGGGCCGCAGAGTAAGAATGACCAATTTATATAATTTCCTTTGTGTTGCAATTCGCGTGTCAATGTGTTTTATTTTGAAAATTGAAAATCTCCGCTGCAACAGCTACGCGTCACAATTGACACATCGAGACTGCACAGAACACTTCCGTTTCCGGTCCCAGCAGGCTCGAACGCTTCTGTTTCCGGTCCGAGTGGGCTGGCTAACGGCGGCAGAGCTCAAAGAACGAACTCATTTCATAAACTAATTCAGATCATTACGTTTACTGAAAAGATTTGATCTTTTGAACGAAACGTTTGCGAACGGAACAACGCTATATCAGGAGTCCTACTTAAAATACGGGTTTATCGCAACAGTTATCTCTCACGCACCAAGTCCGCTCTGATACAGATACAGTCGTAGGTTGCTGCTCGACACAGGCAGAACTACTTTTACGGAGTTAAAAGTCTACTCTCATTGAGGAGCTACGGAACTGCAGTCTGGTCTGGCTGCCTACAATAACTCGGACCCCCACTCCTGCATCGCACCCACAGTGGACGCACCATGAATGGCGAAAGAGGAAGCAGAAGCGAGGCAAGCGTGTGTGTGTGTGTGTGTGTATATATATATATATGACAGTGTGTGTGTATAAAAACAGTGTGTGTACTGGTTTCTGCTTCGTAAAATTATTTTGTGGAGGAATTTGAAATTTAATAAATTGTTTTGGTCATTGTGGGCGAAGGGTTGGCACATCCATCTCACAGTTCTGCGGTTGGGGGTTGAATCCGCACTCCGGCCTTCCTTTGCTGAGTTTGAATGTTCTCCCTGTGCTTGCATTGGTTTTCTCCGCATTCTCCGGCTTCCTCCCACATTCCAAAAACATGCTCCTGACTCTAAAGTGTCTGTAGTTGTGAATGGTTGTTTGACTATATGTGCCCTGCAATTGGGTGGCAACCAGTTCAGGGTGCAGCCCGCCTTCAGCCAGAGGTCAGCAGGGATAGACTCCAGCTGACCTGAGTGAGGTTAAGTGGTACAAAAAATGGACAGATGGATGTGACAGTCATATTGTACTGAGCAGCCAGATACTTTCCTTTGTCACAATAAGTTTTAATCATCGAACTTTTTTGGTCATAACTAGTACCCTTCTGTGGTGAAATCATACACAGAAAAACAATGGACAAAGGAAAACACACTTATGGAGTAAATCTTGAAAAGCTCACTGAGCCGAAGTCTCACAAGATTTGCTGACATCTCACACGATAATGGTTTGAACTCATAATTTTTCCAGTAAATTTGGGTATCGTGAAAATAGCACTGTATACATCTACACACACACTTACATCTAAGCAAAGCCCCCAAGGCTTTTGAATTCCATGTGACAATTGAGCAAATAGTAGAGATAAATACAGGGAACTCTTAACGCGTAGTTTAAGGGATGAGTGATGGGATCGGCTAAAGGCAAACCAATATCTAACATCTGACTGTCACCTGATGTTATCTGGACTGATTCCAGAATCTTGTTATTTTAACCTTTGTAACAATGCTTATGAACAGGATTTAAAGAGCCACCGAGACTTGAAATGTTCCTATCAAGTAATGATTCCTTAATATACTTTCCATATTAATATTTAGCTGACAGGCAAAGGAGACTATATGGAAGTCTGGTTAATACCTGTATGTAGAGAGGAAGGACTCTGACAAGATACTCATGCAGCTTCTCTGGAGGGGCCGCATCCCCTCTGTGATCCAAACTTGAGCATTGTTGAATCTCAAGTTCGTGCAGTTGTTCACTTAGCAAGTCAGAGAGCAGACGATCTTGACAGGGGACATCCGCTTTCTTTACATCCAACTGCATGGAGACCGATAACTCCCCTGAAGCACTCAGCTCGCCTGTTTCTTTGTTGACCCTCTCCCCTTTTATGCCGTCATCCTGAAGGGGAACACAAAGACAACATTCAGAAATACACAGCCTTCCCCATCTCGTTATGAAAAATTATCTCTACTTAATTACATTCACTTGACAAACACAATTTTCCAAATAAGATACAGTCTGTGCTGAAAAACAACCTTATCACACTGAAGTCCAAAACCACTAGCAGTTATGTGCCACTAAACTGGTCATTCACCCACATCTGCATAGAATTGGTGACTCGCTGAATTCCAATTAGGATAACTGGAAGCACAAAATGACCGGCAACATTGATTACACAACTCCGCAAATCATCTAAGGGTAGTGGAGTCCCACAAGACTAACATAAACAGAGACCAACAAAGATATGCTCCATTTTTTAAACTTCTGTTTCAATGCAAGTGTTTCATTGAGTGGATTTACACTTCCCATTATAGTTAGAATTTTTGTCAAGACGTGATTAATCGACAATTAATTCCACACAATTCTCAAAAGAGAGCAATTTAACTAGCAAATACTGTAAATTTACATGAAATGCTGTAGGACCCAAGGGTGCCCCATGAGTGAGGCCTCTCATATGTTGCCTGTAATAGTGACATTTATTTTTTTTTTTTAAAGTATCCATCACACAGCACTCTGACAACTTTTGCAGTCAGATTTCTAATGAATTGCAGGAAAGTCTTGGATTCGAACTTACATTTAAGATCAAGAAGTAACTGAAAGCATTGATTTTATACAGCAACGACATTCTGAGCGTATTCTATTAATAGGCTTGTGATTTACAAAGCGGGAAGTGGTGGAAGTGAACTAGATAAAGACAGCTCACATTCCTCACCAAAGCACTGATTATTTAACATCACTCATGTGAGAAGCTTTTGTTTCTGTGTGTGTGTGTGTGTGTGTGTGGAATGCACACTTCTTATCACCATTTCAATTAAACATAATCAATTACAGAATGTACAACACAAGTTCTTACCTGTGTTTGTGTAAGAGCCATGTGTGACTATCCACGCTCTTAACAAGGAAATGTGAAAGTGACTTGCGGGAGTCCAGCTGAGCTCCTACTGCGTCCACGTTCTCATGTCAGACAAAGGCAACAAAGGCAAGTAGAGACCTGCTAAAACATGACTGACGCTTACTTCACTGTGTGAAACCTCCTGTAAAACAGCCCGCCCTCACTAATCTACAGCAAGTAGAATGGACTTTGAACAAGCGGAGTAACTCGCATCAGCTGGCTCAGGTCATGTGCATTCTAACTACCCCAGAGAAGCAGAAGTGAAAAAGTATTGCTGGGCCAAATGGATGATGCCCTCCCACGACAGCTCAGTCGCTTGGGCTTTTTATAGACCTGTCAGGCCTGGCTGCCATGATATGACTCGCTATGACAGCAACCCATGAATAAGCAAGTGCTGTCTCCAATTAAAAATAATTTTGAACGGGAATTTACAACAAAGGCGATACAGTGTGCAAATGGTTAGCATATCCGCCACATAGTTCTGAAGTTGGGGATTAGAATCCAGGCTCCAGCCATCCTGTGTTGTGTTTGGATGGTCTCTCTGTGCTTGTGTGTTTTTTCTCCAGGTACTTCGACTTCCTCCCATATTCCCAAAACATGTTTTTTAGGTTAATTGAAGACTAAATCGCCTTTAGGTGTGATTGTGAATGGCTGTTTGTCTATCTGTTTGCCCTGCGATTGGCTGACAACCAGTCCAGAGTGTATCTCGCCCTAGCTGGGAGAGGCTCCAGCTCACCTGCAACCCTGAACAGAATAAGCGGTATAGAAAATGGATGGCTGATATAACAACAACAATAAAAAAACATCTAGAGCCCCCTCCAAAACTATTCGAATGTCAAAGTCAATTCCTTCGTTTTTGTTGTGTACTGAAGACATTTGGGTTTCAGATCAAAAGATGAATATGAGACAAAAGTTCCAAATTCCAGCTTTTATTTCATGGTATTTACATCTAGATGTGTTAAACAACTCAGGACAGAGCACATTTTGTTTGAACCCAGCCACGTATCAAGTGAGCAAAAGTATTAGAACATGTGACTGATGGGTGTTTCTTGTTGCTCATGTGTTGCCTTTTAGATTGATTGCTTAAACATATCTAATGTTAGTGATTGTTTTTGGCTTTGGATTTCCCCTGTGAAAACTGGATTTGCTATTAAGCAAACATAAAGACCAGAGAGCTGTCTACGGGAGAAACCATTTTGAATCTCAGAGAAGAGAGAAAATCCATCAGAGCTATTGCACAAATATTGGGCATAGCCAATACAACAATTTGGAATGTCCTGAAAAAGAAAGAAACTACTGGTGTACGGAGCAACAGACATCAAACAGGTCAGCCAAGGGTATCAAAAGCAATTGATGACAGACACATTGTGAGAGCTGTGACGAAAAACCCGAAGACAACAGTCAGTGACATCATCCAGGGGGCAGGGTTGAAGGTATCACAATACACTGTTCGAAGAAGACTTCGAGACAAGAAATAAACAGGCCAAAGATGCATACAAGATGTAAACCACTCATCAGCAAGAAGAATTGGAAGGGTTGAGCCACAACAATAAACCAGTTCCAGAGGGAAAAAATGTCTGAATTAAAGCAAAACTATAGGACTCTTGATAATGTAAATGCTCAGCGGGTCGTATTACTGACTGGGCTGTATAAACAACATTGAAAGCTACGTCTTATATTTGTGAGTTTTAGCAATGGATGACATTTTCAGGAGCAGCGATTGCAGTGATAACAAGCTCTAACAAGATATAAAGGATTACAAGATGAGAGCATATAGTATTAACCATATAGTATTTAACCATTCCACGAGGTAACCGTAGAATTCCTGCGGTGAAAAGATAAAATAACGTTGCAAACCTAACAAACAGTGCCATCTGGTGGGAAAATACTACACTACCACTACTACCATATCAGACAAAAATGTTTCGAAAGCGCACAATAAATCTTGCAAAAAGTTTTTTAAAAAGTTTTATGTCCTTGGGTCTTACTGTTAATTTCATATTAAACGAAGAGTAGAAGTTAAAACAAGTACATTTTTGAACATTTATCGCCGGAGGACGCTGATTTTGAAGAATGAGAAGTGGAGACCACCCCGGACGAGTCACACGTCACCTGCATGTGTGCTCGCTTTCTTTCTCCTGGGTTCAACTACGAGTAAAAACAATGGCAAAGTGGCTCATCTCCCACGCTATTGTACAGTATTATATAGCCGCTAGACGCCTGGTTGCTGCCAACCTGCTTCTTTTTCTGTTGGGTGAAATGACCGGCGGCTTGCCGTGGCGTGGAGCATTACCGCCCCCTACTGGAGCAAGTCAATGACTAAAAACAACATGAATATAGTATCTAATTATAAATAAATAAAAACACATATATTCCTACGTTAAAAAACGAACGAAACTAAGTATGTAAAGCATTTAGTATCATTTCCTTTTTATTTTTTCCATTTTACGTCACTGCTCATGTGAGAGGTTTCAACCAATTAGGTGCCTTGGGCGTGGTCAGCTGTCTCCGGCAACGTACCGTTACATCTGTTTCGCGTTGCAAAATACGCTTTTTTCGTGATCTCGTTTTGCATTAAAAAGATCGAGATAAAAGCAATTCATCTAAAAGAGTCATTTTATTTAGTTTCTTCTGTAGGAATACAACAAGCCAGAACTGCGCATGTAAAACCATAATAATGCATCCGATGTCTTCACGTTCCCTGAATAACGGGGAGATATTTGACTTTGTACAGAGAGGAAACCTTGAGCACTGCAAAGCCATCATTGAAAATGACCGAGCAGTCCTCAGGCAAAAAGGTAAGCACAAAATAAATCAACTTCATTAGATTTGCGGTTCATGAAATGGAATGATGCGGGCGCCACTTTGATATTATTCACCTTTTGTATCTAATGCACACTACCAGTCAAACGTTTGGACACAGTTCCCATTCAGTAGCATGAAAAACGTATGTCCAAACGTTTGACTGGTAGTGTTTTCACTAAGCAGTTCAATATCCATCCATACATTTTAATATTAATATGACACTAGCATAATAACTGGTGTACAGAGATGTTGTTCAAATCTGTTTTTGTGTGTTTTATTTTGCTTATCCAGGCTGGGGTGGTTTCACTCCCCTGCACTACGCTGCCCTCCATGGTAACCGTGCCATGGTTGACCTTTTCCTCAGCAACGCCGCAGACCCCAACCTCACCTGCGATGCGGGGCAGTCGGCTTTGCACTTTGCTTGCAGGTACAGTACTTCAGGTCTCTGAGGTTTGGTATGTTTCTTCCATTGAAAAACTTGTGATCTTATGATGTCTCCTCATAGGCAAGGAAACATTGACATCATTCATAAAATGATACAGCATGGAGCTGACCTGCGTGTCAGAGATCTGCAAGGAAAATCCTCTCTGCATCATGCCGTGACAGGCGGCAGCATGTGAGTGAAGTCACCAACAAAAGTCAAATTGTCACAACTTGATATTCCATGCATGCATGTGTTGACCATTCTTTGCCCAGCGTTGCAGTGCACTATTTGTGGGAGACGGAAATGTTCCGTTTCACTGACACAGACATGCACCAGATGACCCCCCTTCATTTGGCGGCATCTACGGGCAACACAGATATGGTCCAGTACCTCCTCAGAAACCAGGTAATACCATTCATTTATTTTGTATTTCTTACATGACAATAGTAATGGGTGATCATTATTACAAAGGCAACTCGTTCTCCTGAATCTGTTGTGAAATAGCTTTAAACTGTTTATAGTTCTTACTACAGTATGCAACTGGCTGGCAACCAGTCCAGGTTTTACCACGCCTCTCGCCTAAAGTCAGCTGGGAAAGGCCCCAGGTCACCCGTGACCCTAATGAGGACACGCACTATAGAAACTGGATGGATATCTGCTGTCTTGTATGCATATCCATGGCATCACAAAAAAAGCCATAGAGACAAAACAGATCTGTGGGGTTAGTTTTAGAAGTTTAGCTGAACTCTCAAAAGATGTGCTGATGGGCGCCTCACATTCATTATTGTTTGACTACAAATTGTACGACTTGGGACGTTTGTTTTGCAACTGTAAAATTATTACTTTACTTTCAGCGTTGTGCTGTGGATGCTGTCGAGCAACAGGGGGCGACGGCACTTCATGTCGCGGCTGAGCGAGGATGCGTGGAGGTGTGCTGGACTCTGCTGCAAAAAGCTGGGTGCAGGGCCCTTCATGAGAAAAACCTCAACGGCCTCAAACCGCTGGACCTCAGCAAACAGGGGAAAACATTTCGGTGAATATGAAGTAAAACCTTGATAAAAACACAGTTTCCATCAGTGGTATTCATTTTATATATTTTGTGAGTACAGTAGTAGCAAGTTTTGTTTAGAATTGCCTATATTAATAGTTTAAACTGTAACTATACCACAAATTATAATCCAAAACAGCTTAATATCACTTCGAACTCGTTTTACAACATTACCCTTAAAAATAAATGATTTACAGATTATTTTATTTAGAAAAAATACATCGGAAGTGCACATGTACGAAGACCCCGGCTAAACTTAGCTCTTCCCAAACATTCAAAGCTTTTCTCAGGAGAGACTTTTCTCTTCAACTGTGTTGACACCAATTACTACTTTCCTATTCAGCCACGGCATTGGCATCTTGCGACATCTCAGGGCATTACAGAAAAAAGCACAAAAATGTGATCAGGCAAGTTTTTCCGTGAATGACTGAGGATTGGTACCACAGGACAAAAAAAAAAAAAAAACATGAATTTGTGAATCGCAAACCACGAATAGGTGGGGATCACTGTACACATTGCTGTGTTGTGCTTTTATTTGCAGGCATCAGCAACTCACCAAACTACTGAGCCAGTATATGAACGTGCCAATCCACCACAAGCCCAAAGAGTCTCATGGTAAATATCATCTGTAGTGTTTAAATCAGGGGTAACACAGGTATAAAAGACGTGCATACATTCATTTCTGTGAATTTTGTTTGTGTCCCTTAATGCCAGTTTTGTACTACTGGAGACTGTTTTTTCCAAGCCTGAGCGGAGCCACCATTCTCCTGATAGCAGCCATGTTGGGAGGTTATGGTGGTGTCCTTTGTGGTTTACTCTTCCCTTGGCTGGCCAGAAGCATCTTCACTCAGTACCACCGCATGGCCACATACCAAAGGTTTGACAAACTGCGGCATGTTTGAACTATGTGTGATATTCCCAACACATATTATGGCGTGTTGCATCTCTTTGTTCAGATAGCAGCTATCTTCATTGCAGGTTACCCAACCCTATTTACCTGGGAACCCTCATAGCAGGCTTGCTCCATTCCCTGGTTTGCTTTTATGGGAAACTAGCACCTAATATCCTTCCACTACAACAGATCACATTTCGCATGCTTCTTGAGAGAATTTTTATGCTCTAGTAATGAGACATGAGGATGTGAAGCGCTAATCCTTTGTTTCTAGTGCAATATACTGACATCTCTTGTGATGTCACGTATTCTTAGGGCACAAGTTTCAAACAAAAAAAATCACCCCAAGCGAAATATCCGCAATTAATGCTTTCATAATCACTCAACTAAGGTCTTGTGAAGTGTGCTGAGATCTTGCACAATGCGCTGACAGCGCTCCATCTTTAAGAGTAAGTGTTGCAAAAAAAATTAAATAAAGTAAACACTTCACTGCATGCTGAACTTACAGATGTGGACAAAATTGTTGGGATCCTTCCATCAGAGACAGAAAACCCCACAATGATCACAAAAATAACTTGAAACTGACAAAAGTAATAATACATGAAAAATAAAACATAATAAAAATCTGCCATTGTTTTATTTTTGTCATCATTTTCATGGTCTAACAGAATTTTCTTGGAAATCAGACTAATAAAAATTACCTGTGCAAAAACGATGATACCCTTAACATTTAGTTCCACAACCTTTTGAGGGGATCACTGCAATGAAGCAATTTCTGTAACTCCCAATGAGACTTTTAGCATGTCTTGTCCAGTATTTTTGGCCCGCTGGTCATTAGCAAAGTGCCCCAACCTTTTCAGGTTTGAAGGGTGACTTCTCCAGATTGTATTTTTTGGCTTCTTCCACAAATGTCCAATAGTAATTATATCAGGACTATTCACTATGTATTTAGATGTTTTTTTCATAGCCCTTCTTGTTTTTTTTCTTAGCTGTGTGTTGTTGTCTTTATCCTGTTGAAGGACCTATGACTTGAAACTACAACCAAGCTTTCTGACATGGGGCAGGACAGTTCGCTTTAGGATGCCATGATGGTATTGAGATTTCTTTGCACCCAGCACAAGTTCAAGACACCCTGTGCCAGATTTAACAAAGCAGCTGCAGAACATACTGTAACTACAGTAAGCCTGCTGTTTGCGTCACAGTAGTTACAGTATTTTCTTCTTTGTATACACAGCACGGGCAAAATTGTTGGTACTCTTTTGTTAAAGAAAGAAGATTGTGGGATTTTTTTCTTTAAAAAATGTCCATGTTCATGTCTTACATTCTGACGTAATGGATGATGGTATTTTGACCTATGATTTTTATAACTTTAGAGGCAAATTCCAAATTGTACGGCCACAGAGGTGTTCATCTTAAGGAGTTCCACTGTAGTTATTTGCTACTTTAGCACTAATGTCTAATCTTTGCTTTTTGAGAATATATCTAAAGCCTCATCCTTAACTGAATGAATGTGTGTGGCCGAGCAGTGCCCTGGTCCAGGTGTCGACGGTCCACTTCTGCTTAGTCCTCGGTTTGTTCTGTAAGGTTCTGACTCAGGACCCTGGGACACTGGAATGCGCAGATGCAGACCCTCGGTTCTCCTGCATCGCTGACCTAGTAGAGAAGAACCAAAGCCCTCACAGGTTCTGTCCCTACTGTGAGGTAAGACGTGTCACTTGACATGGGTCACGATGACATGAATGTCTTGCTCTAGAAATGACTTGATCTCTTCTTTTAGTCTTGGGTGGGACAAAAAAAAGCATTCCTTTATTATTCCTCACAAATAGATTTATCACCTCCTGGGTCTCCCTCCACAGTTATTCCAGCCTGACTACACTAAACACTGCAAGCTCTGCGATGTGTGCGTTCAGGACTACGACCACCACTGCCTTTTCCTAAAGCGGTGCATTGGCCAGGCTAACCATCGCCTCTTCCTCATCTTCATCCTCTCCACGATGACAGGCCGCTTGTTGTTTGTCGCCACGGCAACAAGTTACCTGTACGACAAGATGTCAGCCAGCAGCTTGTCGTCGTGGCTCACGTTCTTGGGGAGTGAGTTCTGGGTCACTGGGATGGTGGTTATGAATTCCATAACACTCTTGTGGGAGGTGTGGCTGCTGACAGAGCAGTTGCATGCCATCGCTATGGCAACAACAACTTACTTCAGACACTATGAAAATGTGAGGCGACACAGGTCACTTGGACAGCGCTGCATTGCGGTGGTGACATTTCTGCTTGAGGGACGGAGACGGGTGGGCAGTGGACATCATAGAGATGACAAAGTGGCAATAGACATTTAAAACTGTCACACCTTGTATCTAGTTTTCTGACCATCTGCACTGAGTAAATAATTTAGTCCATTAGTCAGCATTAGAAAAATTCATGGACACTTCATGACTTACATCAGTTTAATGTATTGAGATGGAATACAAGAGATGTATTGACAATTGTGCTTTACAAACAACAGTTTGGCACAATAGAGAGAGGAATTCATTTAGCGTTGTATACCTGATTTTGATATACGGCGTGTGTGTGTAGCTCTCAGCATGATGCAATATAGTTTGAGACCACTGCAACCTCAAACCACAACAACATGTTGCAAAATAAATGGCTAGTGTCAACACAAAGTGTTATTATCTTTGTAAGGCAGAGTTTGGTTACAGCTTTTGCGCTAGAGCTCACCGTATGCATACAGTGAGATCTAGTAGGTACGTACATCCATGGGTGTACATATTGACGTTCCCTTTGAGTATTTTCCAGGACATTGTCAGTTACAGTAGTAATGAGGCTCTCAAAGCTTATGCATGCATGCATGTGTGTCGATATTTTACTACTGGGAGCATTAATACTTGATTGATTATTTTTTTTTCCGTCAGTGACAATTTTAAATTAAAATATACTCAGGTTTAAAAAATATATATGTACCACTATAGTACAATAGTCTTTCATAATTAATATTAATAGCTATACTATGACCTCCTTCCAGCTGTCTGTACTTCATGTTGTTTATAATGTTAAGAAGAAGAAGAATCACCTTTTATTGTCATGAACATGCATTCATGCATGCACACGAAATTTGTTCTCTACATTTAACCCATCACAGTGAACACATACACGTTAGTGGAACACTGGAGCACACCATACATTTTACCATATTATCGCCATAAGTGGCCTTGTCACATGCTGTAATTTATTTTTCTCCTGCACTGTCAAGTTGTGCATGTGTTGTGCTGTTTGTACTGTAGTTATTTGTATTTAATGAATGGTTTATTGTCAAAAACGCAAGTCAACGGGTTTGTATTGGTGCTTGTAGTTCTGGCGAACCGTCCACACCCACACCAAGGGCCCTGGACAGAAGCAAAAATGGCAAAAAAAAATCACTTTTTTCAGGGAAAAGCTTCCACATCCATCCATCCCTTTTCTGAGCCGCTTCTCCTCACTAGGGTCGCAGGCGCGCTGGAGCCTATCCCAGCTATCATCGGGCAGGAGGCGGGGTACACCCTGAACTGGTTGCCAACTAATCACAGGCCACATACAAACAAACAACCATTCGCACTCACATTCACACCTACGGGCAATTTAGAGTTGTCAATTAACCTACCATGCATGTTTTTGGGATGTGGGAGGAAACCGGAGTGCCTGGAGAAAACCCACGCGGGCACGGGGAGAATGCAAACTCCACACAGGCAGGGCCGGGGATTGAACCCCGGACCTCAGAACTGTGAGGAAGACACTCTAACCAGTTGTAATTTTTTCCTCTCACTACTTTTACAGAACTTTTTTTTTTAAATTAATTGTTGCTCAAAATCTTGAAATTGTAGTAATTTGAGCTGGAAAAGGTGTATGGATGCCAAGGACTAGCACAACACATACACTATATTGCCAAATGTTTCGCTCACCTGCCTTGACTCACATATGAATTTAAGTGACATCCCATTCTTAATACATAGAGTTTAATATGACATTGGTCCACCCTCTGCAGTTGTAACAGTTTAAACTCTTCTGGGAAGGTTTTCCGCAAGGTTTAGGAGTGTATTTATAGGAATCTATGACGATTTTTCCCGAACCACATTTGTGAGGTAACAGACTGATGTTGGACGAGAAGGCTTGGCTCTCAGTATCTGCTCTAACTCATCAAACGTATTGTATAGGGTTGAGGTCAGGATTACGCAGGCGAGTCAAATTCATTAACAACAAACTCTCTCATCCATGTCTTTATGAACCTTGATTTGTGCACTGATGCATGGTCATGTTCGAACACGAAAGGGCCATCTCAAAACTGTTCCCACAAAGTTGGAACTGTCCAAAATATTATCCCTTGATGTCCTGTGAAAGGAACTCTGATTGCTTCAGATTTTGCAAAGTCAAACAGTTTGGGGATTACCCCTTCCTGTTCCAACATGTCTGTGCACCAGTGCACAAACCAAGGTCCAAAGAGAAATGGAGGAGAGAATTTGGTATGGATGAACTTGATTAACCTGCACAGAGTCCTGCCCTTAATAGCACACCTTTGGGTTGATTTTGAGTGGACAGTGAGCCAGGTGTGTGTGACCTCACAAATATGCTCCTGGAAGAATGGGCAAAAAAAAATCCCATTAACTCACTCCGAAACCTTGTTGAAAGCCTTCCCATAAGAATTGAAGCTTCTACACCTTAGACCAACATCATATGAAATCATATGGATTTAGAATGGGGTATCACTTAAAATTATATGTGAGTCAAGGCAGGTGAGCAAATACTTTTGGCAATATACTGTAGTGTATTTACATCAACATACATCGACCTCATACCAAGACCTACTCACAGTAAGTGACAAAATAAATGTTAAAGGCAGCCTTGTGAAATTGGATGAATTATCCGTCATGGCGGTCCTTCTTCTCAAATGGTGCCATGGTTGCAGAAATTATCACATTACCTTATTTAAAGTCTAAGGTACTATGTATGTATGATTTCCAATATGCACAGTTTGAAAGAATCCTCCTAATCTTTTGTCGCTGGTATTCGATGATAGTTAAATTTTTAAGAACTTTTAGAATGTTTGAAAAACTTCCTATAACTTTCAGATCTCATAATTCTCACATTAACATCTGACAGAGAAAAATACAGTATGTGCATACAGAAATCAGCAATTTTCACTTCTCTATTAAGTTGCCTTACTTCCTGAGGCAGAGACAGCCATTGACGTCATGAGATTTTTTCGATGGCTGCTGGGGAATGTAAGATATCCTCTTGTGAAAAACAGGGAGTGTGACTGCATTAACAGACGAGGCATAATCATGTAGACTTGTACAGTAATGCCTGGGAGTCACTGCAAATGCAATTGTAACCAAAGTGAGTGTAGAGTCAAAGGAGGGGGAGGAGGGATGTGGCGGTGCTTCAGGCATCCGAGAAGAGTATTTGATATAGTGGGAGAGAGATTGACGGAAGAGGAGAGTGAGGGGTTAAGTGTTTGTAAGTGTGCTGGGCATCAAAGGGAAACTGTCCAAGTGCTAGACAGAACGCCAGGGAGAGAGATGCTGGAAGGGGATGTAAAAGGGCGAGGCATCCGCATAAGTGTGTATGAACAGAGGGATGTGATCTGCAACCATGCTGAGTCCCAAGACAAAACAGGCTCGCCAGGGTAAGAGTCATTTTTCTGTAATTACATTGACAACAAATTTACAGATTTTCTTCACTTTCCCTTTTGTGTCAAATGTTTTGACGGTTGACATGCTGGATGATGTAATCCCTCATCTCTTGATGACACCCTCCATCAAAATTTCTTTAAGATTCTTCCAGTCGCTCAGATGTGGGTTACAAATTCTGTTTCCAAGAAAAGTGACTAAGGCATTTTCCATACTGTAGTGGTTGTCAGGCGGCATGGTGGACGACTGGTTAGAGCGTCAGCCTCACAGTTCTGAGGACCCGGGTTCAATCCCCGGCCCCGCCTGTGTGGAGTTTGCATGTTCTCCCCATGCCTGCGTGGGTTTTCTCCGGGCACTCCGGTTTCCTCCCACATCCCAAAAACATGCATTAACTGGAGACTCTAAATTGCCCGTAGGTGTGAATGTGAGTGCGGATGGTTGTTTGTTTGTATGTGCCCTGCAACCAGTTCAGGGTGTACCCCGCCTCCTGCCCGATGACAGCTGGGATAGGCTCCAGCACGCCCGCGACCCTAGTGAGGAGAAGCGGCTCAGAAAATGGATGGATGAATGGATAGTGGTTGTCACTTTTGCTTTACAGGTAAAAGGTCCCTACCCAGGTTCAAAATCAGGTGGAAACAGCCCTTACGGCTTTCTTGTTTAGCCAAGCCAAGTGATGCTGTCCTTGCGGGTTCGAGCAGAGTCCAAGCGTTTGGCAAGTTCCAACAGTCAAATGGTGAAACGATTCAACAAACATAAAGCTTCGATCAAATGGAAAAACTTTACATGGTGTGCAGTTCTTGCTCTTGTTTCTTTGCATACTCTGAAGTGAAAAAACAAAACAGAATAACTCTCACAGAGTCACTCAGTTCCAGTTCCAGTTCCAATATTATCACGATCGCTTTGCATGCGATAGGTTCCGGGTGCAAACACCCCTTAATGCTTTCTTTTTATGTTAGAAATAAGTAAAAAAACAAAAACAAAAAAAACAAGTCAAGCGAGCTATCGTGCTTCATCTACTATGAAGCTTGGAGCTAATGAAAAAACTTGACAAGGTTTGCAGTTTCCATAATACAGTATAACGACGGTTCCTTTATTTAAAACTGTCATTGCTTCTTTGCATACTTGAGGAACAGCTCACAGAGTCAATCAGAGGGAGTTTACAGAGCCAGTTCCCAAGCTCAGATGCTATAGCAGTTTCCATAGTGTAGTGGTCATCACGTTCGCTTTACATATGAAAGGTCCCTGGTTTGAAACCAGGTGCAATACACCTCCAATGCTCTTTTCTTTTGCATTACAAATAAGCAAAGGAAGCTACCGTGCTTCATCTACGTTCAATGTTGTAACATAGTGTGGGGGAAGAGTGAGGCTACAGGGAGAAGCGATAGCAAGGGTGGAGGACTTTAAATTCTTGGGGTCAACTGTCCAGAGCAATGGTGAGTGTGGTCAGGAAGTGAAGAAACGGGTCCAAGCAGGTTGGAATGGGTGGAGGAAGGTGTCAGGTGTGTTATGTCACAGAAGAGTCTCTGCTAGGATGAAGAGCAAAGTTTATAAAACAATGGTGAGGCCAGCCATGATGATGAGACAGTGGCACTGAAGAGACAACAGGAAGCAGAGCTGGAGGTGGCGGAAATCAAGATGTTGAGGTTCGCTCTCGGAGTGACCAGGTTGGATAAAATTAGAAATCAGAGGGACAGCCAAGGTTCGATGTCTTGGAGACCAAGTTAGAGAGAGCAGACTTTGATGCTTTGGACATGTCCAGAGGAGAAATATTGAGTATATTGGTATTAGGATGATGAGGATGGAGCTGCCAGGCAAGAGAGCTAGAGGAAGACCAAAGAGAAGGTTGATGGATGTCGTGAGGGAAGACATGAGGGCAGTTGGTGTTCGAGAGGAGGATGCAGGACATAGGCTTACATGGAAAAGGATGACGCGCTGTGGCGACCCCTGAAGGGAAAAGCCGAAAGGAAAAGAAGATTTTGCTGAGTGATGTTCTATTTTGGGCAGTATTTAATACTAAAATGACTTAATTAAACTGGCTCATCACCACCCATTACTAAGGTCTGTAGTAATTAGGCTGCCATTTTGTCAAATGCATTTGATCACAAAGAAATTTGTTTCCATTCACTGTTTTTGCATTCAATGTAATACATAAGCAACATATCAGCACTGTATACATATTTACAAGTCAATGGGTGTGGGGGGGCACGTGGTGAGCGGCTAGGGAAGACCGCTCACATTTGTCTTTACATCTGAAAAGTTGTGAAGAGGAATAGTGTTTTGTAATGTAATCCCACTTGAAACATAAAGCATAAAGTGGCTATGTGTGGTGATAGTAACAATTTAGCCACGGAGACAGTTAAATACGTGACATGCATCAATGACGTGACGTCATCTTTAGTTGTCGTCTCCAAAAAATGGCATCATCGAGGAAGGCTATTCTCGTATCTTTTATTTGTCCCTCTTTCTGCCTCGCTCCGCTGTCTAGCTCTTCATTTCCTCAATGGGCTCTCCGGTGGGAGGAGCTAACATGTAAATAGAGGAGCGAGGACCTAGAAATTTGCATACAGAAATGAGACAAGCCCACTGTCCACTAGCGTTCGGCAAGGATCAACAGCGAGCTGGTCCCCTAGTGTAGTGGTTGTCACATTCCCTTTACATGCGAAAGGTCCCGGCTTGAAACCGGACTGGTTTCTTCTTTACTGGTACAAACAGGCAAATTAACAAGTCAAACGAGCGCCTACGATTCATCTGTGTTGAATGTTGTAACATACTGTAGCTGGGGATGTAACGAACAGCAGAGAACAAAATCAAAATAGACTGCTTTTCTCTTGGCACATCAGGCAGGCACATGTACAGACATCCCCGTCGGGGAACCCCAATCTCACTATATTGAGGACTGTAGGGCAGGTTACCCTACAAGTCCTGCTTGGGAAAGCAAAGCAAACGTCAAAGCAACGTCAATCCAAAATTTCACGGTGATATCTCTTTGCTGGTCTTCTCAGCAAGCCGAAGTGCAGCAGCAGTTTTGTATTGTGTTGTGGTTGTCATATTTGACTCATGTGCAAAATGTTCCCACTTGAAAAAAAAAATCAGACAATGTTTCTCTTTTAGTGTTAGTTAATCTTATAAATTTGTCTTGTCCGATATTTCAAATGTGTCTTTTTATCCTAAAACAGCACGTTCTAAGAGCATGGTCTTTGGAGCGTTGTCTCGGGTCTCCAGGCCTTGCTCCCCTCTTGACCAGGAGAAGGTGTTGAAGGCAGGCTGGCTGAAGAGACAACGTATTATCATGAAAAACTGGCAACTACGATGGTTTGTCCTCAAGGCTGAAGCTTTGTATTTCTACAAAGACCAGGATGAGACCAGGGAACAGGTAATATTCAAGTGTTTAATCTCCTTTAAGGTAATTTTCCATTACCATTGTCTTCCATTTTGAGTCCACATACACATAAGCAAGGTTTATGAATTCACCTCATAGTGTCATGCTTCAAGGTAAAGCAACTGTAGTTTAAGTGCTTCAGGAAGTGGTGATGCGATGACTCCATTTAGAGACTTTTCAGCAGCTATCTCTTAAAACTACTTGTTCACCTCCTCTGCTTTCAACATTTTTGTGTCCAAACTCAATCATTTATGAAATATCCCAGTGAAAAAAACCTTGCTTGGTCCTAGAATGTATCTAGTAATAGATTCACCAACCTTGCATTTTGTCATACCAATGCATCCTTCTGCCTTTTTTAACCAGGGTTACATTCCTCTCAAGGGCAGCCAAGTCAATGAGCTTCCCAGCAATCGGGATGAGTCAGGTCGTCATTTATTTGAAATTGTTCCAGGTGGGTAGGCATAATAACAATGTATTAGAAAATAGGTATGAAAGTGATTCTGCAACAACTAAAACTAAACCATGCCCTTAATTGTGGAAGCGGCAGGTAAATCATTTTGGACTGTTGTGGAGGACTGCACCAACACATCCAGCCATTATGGAGCCTATCCCAGCTGACTTTGAAAAAAAAAAAAAGACAGACTACACCAGTGATTCCCAACCAGTGTGCTGTGGCATTAGTGAGCTGTGAGACATCATCAGGTGTGCCGCGGGAAAACATCTTGTCCACAAATCTAGCTATTACAAATAATGCATCTTTATTCAACTATCTATGCCAGGAACATATAGAGAGGCATAACAATTATAGCAGAAGTTACATAATTAACCACTTTTTATGACATTTTTGTTTGGTGGTGTGCAATGAGATTTCTCTATTGTTAAAATATGTGCCTTCGCTCAATAAAGGTTGGGAAACACTGGACACGACACTCTGGACTGGTCGCCAGTCGATCACAGGGAACATACTGTATACTGTAGAGACAAACATTCACACAATTTACTCCATCACTGAATAGGAAATAAACCCTCATTGTGTGGACCCAAGTTGGGAAAGTGTACCAGTACATCATCAGTGACCCCACCATTACAGTCAAGTAGTAAACTAAGGTTTTGTGAGGCTGCTATAATTTTAAATGTTAGCATTTGGCAAATAAAATGTGAAGCTGGCATCATAAAAATGCTAATTTAGCATTCACAAAAATAATTGTGAACATGTTTTTCTTGCACCGTATTTCATAGAACAGCGATTAGTATTTAATTAGTAGTGTAATACAACAATACAATTGCTGTTTATAGTATTGCTGTTGTTTTTCATTCAGAGAAATCATGTTTGTGTTGGGTTTGAATACATGCACGGTAGATATGCCAGGACAACGTTAGATGAGACGAACCACGACAGACAACACTTATATGGCATCCCTCCCTGTTTTTTGGGGGGTTAGAGAACAAGACCCACTGCCGATAAGGAAATTCAAACATTGTAGAGGCCCAGCCTAAATTTTTGTAGAATAGCCAATATTAATAAAAGATAGCTACACACCAAACTATGATCTGAAAACACTAAATGTCATTTCAAACTAATTTAACATTGCCCTAAAAAAAAAAGGCTTCATAATGCGCCATGCATTTTCAATGGGAGACAGGTCTGAACCGCTGGCAGGCCAGTCCAGTACTTGGACTCTTTTACTATGAATCCACGCTGCTGTAACAGGTGCAAAATGTGCCTTAGCATCTTCCTGAAATAAGATTATATTCTATGGTATGTTTCCAGGGGGTGCTGCAGAACGCGATCGGAACCATGAATCGTTCCTGCTGATGGCTAACTCTGAAAGTGACGCAGAAGAATGGGTCAGAGCTATACACAGAGCAATATGGGCCCCACTTGGAGGAGGTGCGTTTTTTGAAATCCTGTGTGCACTGCATGCTTTATTACTTCAACAATTTCTGTGCATGGCCATATCCACAGGAATTTCACAGTAGCACACACAAAACATAATTTTGACATTTTATGGAAAAGGGACACTTTCTAATGTAGTCCAAATATGCAGAAGAAAATGTGTTGTCCTTGGTTGTGCTGCTGTAGGTATCTTCGGGCAGCACTTAGAGGAGACTATGCTTAATGAGGGACAATGTGGCCCCCAGCGAAGGGTGCCTGCACTGGTTGAACGGTGTGCGTGTTTCATACGGGACCATGGCCTTAAAGAGGAAGGCCTTTTCAGGGCCCCTGGACAGACCACTCATGTTCGAGAACTGCAGGATGCGTTTGACCGTGGTGAGAATCTGTTGTTTGCCAGGTGAGTCAAACCAGACTGGATATAGTAGTTGTTGAAGTCTGGCATTAACCTATGTGACTCACTACTTATTGTGCCTTTCAGTGCCACCAATGTTCACACAGTGGCGTCACTCCTGAAACTGTATTTACGGGAACTACCTGAGCCTTTAATCCCTTTCACCAAGTATGCACAATTTCTCTCTTGTGCCCTGCTACTAACCAAGGACAGAGAAATGGTAAAAAAATAAAAATAAAAAAAATAAAAACATTTTATTAAATTAATTTAACAAAAAAAAAAAAAAACGTGTGACTTGGACATACATCGTACAGTGGTACCTTGATTTACGGGTCCAGTTCTGAGGTTGTGGGTTCAAATCCGGGCTCTGACCTTCCTGTATGGAACACTATGCTTGCGGGGAGTTTCTCTGGGTACTGCGGTATCGTCTAACATTCCAAAAAGATGCATGTTAGGTTCAGTGAAGATTGGAAATAGCCCATGTGTGTGAATGAGTGTGAATGGTTGTTTGTCTTTATGTACCCCGTGATTGCCCAGAGAGACTCTAATGAGGGTAAGCGGTATAGAAGATGGGTGGATGAAATAATTTGAAATTCTATTCATCTTTTCCAGCCCCCCCCCCCAAAAAATAAACAACACCATTTTTGTTACGTGTTTTTAATAAAGGAAAACACCACTTATTGTGCAAAATATAATAAAAGAGTATATAAAGAATAAGCTGCTTTTATAAAGTGTAATGACAAGGGTTCGAACTCACCCTCTAAATCCAGATTCTCTATTTGTGTTGACAGTAATGAATGACTTACGAATCTGAATTGAATCATTATTCCTTGTGCTATTCTGAAATGAAGACTCGTCATTGTCCAAATTTAGTTTAGTTTACCGCAATTTCTCGTGTATAATACGCACCCATGTATTATACGCACCCCCAAAGTTGACCTCAAAATTCTGGAAAACCCTTCTACTTATGTATGATGCATTTTTACAATGCATGATTTTGCTTCTACCCATATGATCAAAACATTAAGTATTATCTGTATTTTGTTAGTTTTTTTCAAAGGAATTATTCTGAAGTTAAGCACTTTATTTGAACATGTAGTAATTACTCTACTCAGCAGCTCCTTACAAGTGTTAACACTATAAATTTGAGAGTTTGACTGTCCTGTCCAACAAATGGATGAAAGTACATCGCCGTATGTGGCTCTCCTGGGCCAGATATAAGAGCATTACAGTACCTTAACGTCTTCATTCCCCCCCACATTACTCAAGCGACAGCGTATCTGAAGCTCGCTTATTACTCCAATTTTGGCTCACAGCACAAAAATATTGACCAAGCGAAGGCTCGTAACTCTAAAATTTATAAATTGAGGCACTCGGAAGTCAAGGTACCACAGTACATAAAAATAATGTTTCTTTTTTCAAAGGGTATCATAGAGCTTGGCAAGCAGGTGAAATCTCTTCCAAAGGTCAACTACAACCTCCTTGAATACATCTGTAGGTAAGTCATACGGTGACACTGTGTGTGCCGCTGTCATTCATAATTCACTATTTGATGAGAGGAATTCATCATTCATCACACCCACATGCAATGTCATCTATGGAAGAGACATCACATCGGTTGTGCACATACGTAATCTGCACGTCTCCCCTGCAAGCTGAGCCCACACGTCGGTCAGCCACATGACACAGCTTCTCATCATGACTCAGAATTTAAGCCACACGTACAAACAATGTCATATTTTTATGACACCACATACGTCTGTGGTTCCTGTGTGCTCAGATTTCTGGATGAAGTCCAGTCCTACTCTGATGCGAATAAGATGAGCGTTCAGAACCTCGCCACTGTGTTTGGACCCAACGTGCTTCGGCCTAGAGTGGAGGATCCGATTACCATGATGGAGGGTTGGTGACAGTGCTGTGACTGTAGAATCGAACCATCCATGTTGATTCATGATGTTTCACGCTAATGATAACTAATTTTTAACTGAAAACAGGGAGTTCTCAGGTACAACACCTGATGACTGTGCTGATCAGTGAACACGCCAGACTTTACCAGCTCGAAAACTTTAATACTGTGATGGAGAATCCTTCGCCGCGTCAAAACCATTCTCTCCATAAGGGCAAAGTGGAATGGCTTAAACAAGAGGCCGCCGAACCCCCAGCGGACTCTGGCACAGGTGCTGAAATACCTCAGGAAACTCCTCAACCTTCTACCCCACCTAAGGACAATAAGCTGACACCAACCATCACTCACTCTGAGAAGGATGAAGGTGTTCTAGTGAATAGTAAGGCAGAGGAGAATGAGGACGGTCGAACAAATTGTAAAAAAGAGGGACGAGCTAGTCCCACAAAGCAGCCCAGGGTCCTCTCTGCTTGGAGGTGTTCTTTTCAGGGCAGTTCTGTGGGGTCAAGGGGAAACATTGGGGGATCAGCAGGGGATGTGTCTGCATGTGGTAGTAACTGGCTGATGAATGGCCTGTCATCCCTCCGAGCTCACAGACGCACCGCCTCATCTGGTGAAAAACTAAAAGACTCAGCTTCGTCGCTGAAGGATTCAACCCTCTCCCTTAAAGAGACAACAGCATCACTCAGGGACTTGCAAAGTGAGCCAGATAAGGACGCCTCTCGGACGCCGCCCTCTCAGAGAGCCTTCCACCAGTCGCAGAGACTGTCCGCCTATGACAATGTCGCTCCTTCCACACTAAGCTTGCCTGCTCAAACCTCCTCCATCTGGACTGCTTTTGATATCTCATTGGCTGAGCCAGAAGACCAAAGAAGACCACTGAGCGATGATACAACTGCTGTAGATCATGATCAAAGTTGCGCTGGTGATGATGCGCTAGCAAACATAGTAGTAGAGTTACAACAAGAGCTGAAGACACAGAGGGTGAGCTTTGAATGCAGCATTCGCAAGTAAGATTATCTTCTTTTCATGATCTTGATCTATGATTGCCCATTACGGCTAAATGTTCTGAACATTTATCTCCTTAAGGTTGGAGGAGACCTGCTGTAAGCACCAGGCCCAAGTAAACATTCTTGAGGAGGAGCTCGACAACGAGAGAAAGCTGTACGACATGTTGGAGATCCGATTCAGGAACTCAGAGCGCGCACGCCAAGATGCAGAGAACCGAAACGTTCTCCTCCAGAGGGAGATGGAAGACTTCCTCAAAACTTTAGAAGACCTGACAACAAAGTCCAGCTAGACCAGACAACTTTGCCATCATCTGGTCTTAGCCAAGGCTTTGAAAGCCAAATATACTGTACAGCAGCAGCAGAGTTTCCCAATCCATATTGAGTCAGCTCACATATTTTACATGAGCGAAATCTCATATTACCAAAAAGTATGCAATATACTGAAATAATGAGGATCTCGTTGCTACTTACTCATTATGAAATCTGAGCCTGTTTAGTTGAACACAAAGCTATCATTCTATTGTATGAATGCAACAGCTGGATATACAGGTTAACTGTACCTTCTGCCATCAAGTGCATTGTTCTGCCTGTCAGTATATCTCACTGGCATATATAGATGAACAAAGATAAGATTTGTTGTAAATAAATTGTTCTTTGACCAATTCAGTGAAATTGGATATGTGATTGGGAATCACTGTTGTACAGTATTGTGCAAAAGCCTCTGACCACCACATTTGATGTTTTTCCAATGCTGCAATTACTATAAGGTGAATGCCACTCCATACAGTGTAGCCCTGTGCCAAGGCCAAACAATTTGGAGAGCCAAGTTAGTTATGAGGCTACTTTTTGGTTATGGCAGATAACAGCCAGGCGGTGCTATTATAAAGGCGGGTGGTTAATGGTTCCATTGATGCCAAAGTGCCATATTTGCACTTTTATCCTGATGTTTACCAAAATGTTATAGGTTCATTCTTGCCCCATGCACTACCTGTTTATGTGGAACTAGTTTTTTGTGTGCAATCCTTTCAATTGATCCATCCTTCTATTTACTGTGAAAACAAAGCTATGGGTGGCCTTATTGAGTAAAATATTATAGTATTGTCATGGCACTTTTCCCTGAACTGAACAATTATATTAGGGTGCCAAAAATGTATCTCCTCTGTGTTGTTCAATTCTTTTTGTGTCTTGTTGTGTAACAGGTTCTTACCTATTGGGAGAGCACACTAAAGACCATAAAAATAAGCTTTATTAATAATAGGCGTTCTTAAGCATTCACACCCAATCATCAATTTTCTATACCGCTTATCCAAATTAGCGTCACAGGTGAGCTGGAGCCTATCCCAGTTGACTTTGGGCAATAGGCAAAGTACACCATTGACTGGTCGCCGGCCAATCGCAAGGCATATAGACAAATCCACGCAGGACGGCCACAGCCTGGATACAGCCAACCTCCAAACTGTGACGTGACTGTGCAAAACACTAACCCTAACCCACCATGCTGCCCATTCACACCCTATTAAAGTGGCACTAAGCAGCCCATAAACTGTCATGTAAATTCGACACACCACAGAAAAGTGTAATGTTAACAAGCCTGCCAAATTTGAATGAATAAAAAGAAAAATCGCGAAGTACATAAAATCAGGTTTTAAAACTTGAATAATAAAGGCCACCTCTCAGCTCTCAGACACTGTGGGCGTGGCGAATGGCTGCACAAAAAAGAATCAAACATACTGAGGGGGTGATAGCTTATACGATGTAAAATCATGTTAGGATTAAATGGTTATTGTGGACGATAATCATAAAAATAAGCACACAAGTCAATGTACCATCGTCGTTGGTGACATAATGTCACACTCTAACACAGAACCTGATGACAGCGACAAGCCCAGGTAGTTACAGTCGGCACTCCCCCATTCACTAGTATCAAGTTACCCACGAAGCCATGTTGTCTCTGGTCAAAGTTTACAAAACTATCCGTCGTAAAATGCGCACCATAGAGTCGGATGGTAGCGATGGTCAGCTCGCCATCTGGGTGTGTCTTTAAAAAGTCAATCCATCGCTTTTTTATTCATTTTTTGGGAGCTTAAAAAAACATCACCGAGCTGTTCTGTAAATTGAGGCATGCAGCCTTAGCTTGCTAACTGCACACTGGAGTGGTAAATGTGTCTTGTTATGGAAGCTAAGCGCAGCAAACACTCAACTGAGCAGCCAAACGAAATGATGTGACTGTCCGTATATAGTGGAGGGAGGGAACTGGTAGTAGAAAGTGTACGCCCCAGCTCTGTGATGTCACGAGGCTGACTTTTAGCCCCGCCCACATAATCAGTGAAAAAGATGCTTAAACTATATCTCAACAATTCAGCACTATATAGGTATAAGTCTTTTCATATGTTTTCATCACTTCAAACATATTTAATGTATTTAGTCACAAAACACAGATATATGCTTAGAGCCCCTTTAAGGTCATTGATGTAGGTATTCTAAGCTATGAAAATGATAAAAACGACAGACAGGTTTTCAAATTCAACTCTTTTATTTGCTTGAGTTGAAGGTGGACAGTTTTGCTCTTTTAATGTATTGTAGGGTGACAGCTCCACACAATTGTCCATTAAAAAAAACTCAGAGGTTCAAAAATTTGTCACCAGTGCTTTACAACCCATCAGCTCTGTTGACACATCATCCCAGTAACACTGAATGACTTTCTTGTTCCTGCACTTAATCCAATGTGTGAAGACTACTTTATACTTGTTACAGAGATAAACGAAACAAAACTAACTAACTAACTAACTAAATAAAAGAGGCAGCCACAACAGTCATTTAATATGGCCCAGAAAGTGCAAGGACATGCATGACAATCTCCAAGTGCATTCTGGGAGGAAGTGGGATTACTGCTTGGAGTGCCCAAAAATGATCATTGTAAAGAAGGGACACACTCAGAACTTTGAGCCATCAAACACATCTAAAGGGACTGTGGAGGCCTGAAAATGACTTGTTTGCTAACTCCCATACATACATCTACATAATATACATCCCACTGACTACGCTAATCTACCAATCGTATTGCACAGAAAACAATGCAATGAAGAATAGGAAACAAAATGCATTAGAAACAGCACTTCTGAGCTACATGTACATTACATACAACAAATGCATTTGCACTTGGAATAAATAAATAAATAATATATACAGGACAAAAGTAAATCTTCCCTCAACGTTTGTTTGTGTGATATGCATACTGTAGCGTCAAAAATGTGTCTGTGTAGTACTGTAGGTGTTTGTGTGAGAGAGGTAGAACTCAACTCCGCCACAGAGATGACTTAAAAATCAGTGAACTAAGTAAGGGCACTTAAATAATATATAATTAATACCAGACATCTATGAGCAATGCCCCCCCCCCCAAAAAAAAAAAACATTGCTTAAAATTCATAATTACACACTAATTTTTGAGCCAGTGAGTTGGGTTGTATTGGAATTACATTCACCCCGTTCTTTAACAGTGAAATTACAGCTAAATAAGCAAATGTTAGATTTACACTGGAAAACTGAAACTCAATGCGATGGAAAAGAAATAAAAACCAGCAGAAGTCGAACTGCTGAATTAGGTTACATGATAAGATGAAGGAAAACTCTTGAAGGAAGATGACATAAAGCAAGTACAGGAAGTCCTTGATTTACGAACGAGTTCCGTTCCTACGCTGGCGACGTAACACGAATTTCCGCGTAAGTCGGATTTCACCGTTAAAGTCTAAATTTACTGCGAAACACTTCTGTTACGGGTATTGCCCCACGTGATTGTGACAGCAAGCTCAGTGTGTGCGGGCGTGTGCGTCGACGTGTGAGTGGGACGGGACTGCGAAGGAGGAAGGAGTGCGCGCAGGTGCGAGTGTGTACAGTGGCAGGCAAGTGTAGTGACGGCGACCGGGGAAGAGTAGCGATCAGCGGAGTACCCGTTGACGTTGAATGTGCAGAGGAGCTCATAAAGCCATTAAAGCAGCAAATCGGTGCTTCGTGCCTTTATTGTTGCCGCCACACAGCTCAGCTGTGCAACGAGAGAAGGGAGTTAACCCCTGCGTCTCCCGACCACGGTCAGGTGACCGTAGCAAGAAAGGTTAACACTTCGTATAAAGAAATAAAAATAAAAAAATAAGATGCTGTACTTACCATTACTGCTGAGAGTGTAAAAAAAGGAGGGCGGAAAAGGCAAAGATACTCCCGCCGCACAAACACAGACAAGCACTATGCACTAGCTAAGCAGAAACACGATGGTGCTGGGACAAAATGGCGGACGAGGCACGGGCGTCGTAAAGTCGAAACGTCGTAGGTCGAGGACTTCCCGTATGCAATAATACCCACATTAAAAAAAAAAGTCCTTTAGTTAACAGCGGATTCATTCAAATGTCTCCCCCCACCCACCCAAAAAACAATACAAAATGCCACATCAGCATTTCAAGAATATATTAAAAAATAACAGTGCTGTGCTAGCAGTGTGCCATCCCACTGTGTCGCTGGACCTAAAAAAACGATGCAGAATTTCCAACGCCTCCCTTTCATTACAAACATAATGTTCACATCAAAACATACTCTTGATTCTTCTCAGCAAAAATACAATAATAATGGTACAATTTAAAACCACAATCATTTACAGTAGTATCGGGCAATAACAACAAACTGTACATTGAAATTGCAGCTCTACAAACTAACATGAGAACTTCCATTGGCCTATAAACCCTCCCATCTCAAACACTGTATAAGGTGCACTGATGAAAGGTTATGCTTGAATAAATGTGTGTGTGTTTTGTGTTATCTGCAACACGCCAGAGCACCGAGAGAGGTCTGGCTATCCAGACTGCTGCCTGTTTCCGAGGTCACCGTGGGATCGCTGCTCTGGTCAGTGGGCTCTGTGGACATGGATGACACATCGTTGGCTGACGAGGAGGAAGATGAGGAGGAGGAAGGTTGAGGGGGGCTGTCGATCACTGCTGCACCTGTGCTGCGAAAAACACGTCAACGCATAGGTTTCATCGGAGCACAGGAGATGCTGTGACGACTGGACCACAGTCAGTGCAGGTCCAAGTTACACATTACAGTGGAGCCTTGACTTGTGAGTTTAATTTGTTCCAAGATCACGCCCGTAACTCAAAGGCGCCTCAGCACCACGATAAAACGCATTTTAATGATAGAGTCATTTGACCTAAGTTATAAAGATGACTCACCTAGAGGAGATGGCTGTCCTCGGATCACTCCATTTTTTGACCACTCCTCCCAGTCACTCACTTCCTTATAGATCAGCCCTACATAGGGCCAATCAGAGAGGAAGAACTGATTTGTACTTGATACCATCTGGACCACTGCCACTCGTTCCATCCACCCCAGTGTGTCTTGCATTCTGCAGGCTCCAAACAGCATCATGTTTCTAATTTGGACAGGGCGTGTGCTGGAGTGACGCTTCTAAAATGAGTGTGGGGTCATTATCACCTGGTAGAGTTTAGCATGAGCTCATCTTGGACGCTCGAAAGAAAAGCGCTACGTCCGCCTCAGTACCTCACCGCCCCACTCACAGAGGACACTAAAAACATTTATTATAAGACCCTGATAAACAGACCACAGTGGCCCAATTTGGACTTGAACCAAATTGTAGCATGTAGATGAAAACATAATGGCCAATGACTAGCCCACCAACAATGTTGCCAGTAACGCGTTACTCCAAAAAATGTGGTCCGGTGACTTCATAAGTAATCTAACGCGTTACTTGTTATAGAGGAGTAGTCAGATTACAGTTACTTCGATATCTATGCCAATAGTTAGTTTCTTTTTTGTTGATGAGATCCAGATCTTAATATGCTTTTGATTATAAAATATTACAGCTTTGACAACTACAGATAATCGAACGAACAAACTTCAATGACTGGGAACATGAGGCAAGTCAATAACCATGACACTTGATTCAGTCACGGTGCATGTCTTAAGTGTAGACCAATTTTCAGCCTTTGTTTTAGTAATGACTAATAAAACAAAGGAAACGCACTATATTCTTAACTATCCCTAACTAAAATGCACAAGACGAATAGCTACAATATAAAAAAAAAATGGTGAAATATTTATAAACGGGGGCGGCACGGTGAGCGACTGGATAGAGCGTCTGCCTCACAGTTCTGAGGACCGGGGTTCAATCCCCGGCCCCGCCTGTGTGGAGTTTGCATGTTCTCCCCGTGCTTGCGTGGGTTTTCTCCGAGCACTCCGGTTTTCTCCGACATCCCAAAAACATGCATGGTAGGTTAATTGACAACTTTAAATTGCCCGTAGGTGTGAATGTGAGTGCGAATGGTTGTTTGTTGCCTTCATGGACCCCCACACAATATGCAGGGTTGCTACAGTCTGTGTCTGTCTGTCTGTCTGTCTATCTATCAGTTAAGATTCCTTAAAGAAGTGTACTGAGAATGTGATATACCTGCCACTTAAAAGCTGTTGAAAGTTACTAAAGTTACTTTATTCTTACTTAGTGACTTTTGAAATCAAGTAATCAGTAAAGTAACTAAATTACTTTTAATCTCTAGTAATCAGTAAAGTAACTAAATTACTTTTTCAAGGTAACTGTGGCAACACTGGTCACCACTGACTGACCAGAGAAGCTTGCCAAAAAACTACTGCGCTAGTCCATTATGTTTGTCAGACATTGTCAAATTATTTCCTATGGGAAAAGTA
>NC_084512.1:16120717-16133217 GCF_024500385.1 Phyllopteryx taeniolatus
TTTTTTGTTTTTTTTTATATATGTGTGTGTACTATAAACATTAACAGAATGGTTCCAAGAAAAAGTCAGTTGGATGGTTGTACACAATCACAATGTAAAGGGGGTCATAACACAAATTTGTAGGAAAGTCTTCGCTCGCTTTAGTCGATCACCAACCTATGCTAATGGCATAGCAAAGTCATAATCGGTTTTGTACTCTTTCCGAAACATCCTAAGATGCCACAAGATGCTACCAAAGCCCTCTCAAAATAGGAAAGTTATTTAGATGAGTAATTGGTCCAAGGTAGTGTAGCAGACATGCTCCCCGCAAACTGAGGTGACACAGTGACTCCCCACGGCATGATAAACTGCATTCTTCCAAGCGGCCCTGCTGTGAGACTGCCCCGTAGGAGACTCCTCGTGGACCCTAAACTAATTAACATCTACCCTCGAAGTCTGAACTCCCAGCATCAAAGGCCAGATGTTTTCACCGGACTACCTGTCTGGGAATAGGAACAATTGCTGGGACAAGGCAACACCCGCAGGCGTTGAGAGGAACTGCAAAGTCGAACCGGGGGGACTTTAATTTGATGTTTAACCAAGGATTAATGTCTGTTTTGATATTTCACAAACTCTGCAGAAATTCTCCAAATGTATGCCTTGATGTCTGTGTCACGGTGTCAACTTTACAAGTGCAAGTGGAAGGTTTTGACAATTGTTTATCTTGATTTGACTCCAAGCAGCATGAAATGTGATTTGAACCATATGCAGTTGATTTGCCAAAACTAATGTACAAACAGTCAGTCTGATATTCTTGACCTCTGAGTAAAGAGAGTACCAAGTTGAGGTTATTTTATGTTAATATATGATTTCTGAGGCACTTCTCCTCACTAGGGTCACGGGCGTGCTGGAGCCTATCCCAGCTATCATCGTGCAGGAGGCGGGGTACACCCTGAACTGGTTGCCAGCCAATCGCAGGGCACATACAAACAAACAACCATTCACACTCACATTCACACCTACGGGCAATTTAGAGTTGTCAATTAACCTACCACGCATGTTTTTGGGATGTGGGGGGAAACCGGAGTGCCCGGAGAAAACCCACGCAGGCACGGGGAGAACATGCAAACTCCACACAGGCGGGGCCGGGGATTGAACCCCGGTCCTCAGAACTGTGAGGCAGACACTCTAATCAGTCGGTCACCGTGCCGCTGATTTTAAACCCATTTTATCAAATTTGCAAACAAGATTCAAGCTGATGGGTGTGGTCTTCTCATTCCCTCTTCTACTTAACCCTGACGCTGATGTGTTTTTGCTCTCGTGTTTTTTCTTCTCTCGTGTTTTTGGCTGGCTTCTTAGCTTCCCAGCCACGGTGCAGCCACGGGCCACCCCGCCCCTTTCTTTTGTTCGGGCACACGGCTCGGAAACCGCGAGCCTTGGGGATGGAGACTCCGCTTCCCAGCCTATCCTTGGGCCACCGCTAGGCGATCCGAGCAGCTACTCCTAAGGTACCCGGTCGCTTCCAACCAAGCGTGATCGCTCCGAAATTGCCGGCGGGAAAGGCAGGAAGAGACACGGTCATTTTCCCCCTATGAGGCGTGACGACCAACCATTTTTCAACTTCTGCCTCTTTTGTTTCTTGTTTAATTTTTCTACATCTTTTTTGTCTTCAAACAAATCTGTCTCCCAGCTTCCCGAGACACGCCCAGAGAGAGACTACCACCCACCAGCTTGAACCGACGCTCGTGACTAGACACGGCAAACTTTTGCCATACTGTATAATATTAGTGCCTAATAATTTCGGGGAAATTACTCGCTTCAGGCAAAATCTCAACTTTGTCCCCTCTCTCTCTCTCTCCCGTCCGCACTGGACGCAGTAAACGCTCACGTTTCCAACTTTAGTCCAACACACGATGTTCTATTTCCCTTTTCGTACGCCTATTTTCCTTCTTTTTATCATTATTAGTGTTATTTTCTTTCTTTAGTTAGACCCCTTTGTGCATTTCCCTCTAGAGCCCTTGTAGATGTCATTAAATATACTATAAAATTCCACTCTTGGTTGTATTTTGTGTGTGTTCTGAGTTTAAGTAAACCTCTGTCATCTGGAACTCAAAATGTCAATTTTAAGTGTAGCAACCTTCAGATTACGAGACTGATAAAAAGGTTTCTCGTCACTTTCCCTAAATTTTATCCACATAAAAAGTGATGTGGTGCCCCTTTTCAAGACATATTAGTTTGATTTTAACGATTAAACTAAAAATTACGCTAAACCGGAAGTAACGCAAGCGTCGCGTCCGGCTTATTCTTTTCTATTTAATTTAATTACATTTTTATTCAACCAATATACGCTACAGTAGTATGTTGACGTGATCCATCTCAACTGAGAAACTAGCTCTGTATGTGGGGAAGGAGCTAAGTTTAGCCTGGGTTGTTAGAGGAAGTTGCTGAGAGTGTTCACCATATGCATGTACACGCACACTTACTGTAAGGTGCAAAAGCCATCTATTTTTAAGGGTAGCATTGTGAGATGAGTTTGAAATGATATTGAAGTGTTTCTGGGATCAAAGTTTGTTGTATATTTGTGGTTTAAACTATGAGTATAGACAACTACAAACATTTTGGGGGGGTTCAAATAATTGCAGTTCTTCGCTATTGGCGGCAGGGCTCGGTCCCTCTCCAAATAGCGAGGGATTACTGAAAATGTCGTTGAATAAAAAAAGCAGGATCTGGTAATGAACTAAGCTCATGTGACTCTGTCTTTTGAATGACATTGAATCTAATCGATACGACATAGCATTGCTGCACCCTTCCTGACTGTGTGAACCCACGATTTATTCTCTTGTCGAAAAAGTCGGCTCTTTTGGGATTTTTTTGTTATCTTGCTAGAGGAAGTACAGTATATGTAGAACATGTTTACGGAGAGTGGCTGCTAAGGAGGCAATACTTCCAATACAATACCATATTTAAATGAGCGCCACCCATCACTCCTTAACAAATTGAACAGTTAGCGTGTCTACAATTGGTGAACTAAATACCAGTCTTGCTACCGAGGTAGATAACTAGCTAACTAGCATCAGTTCGTTTCCGCTCTGATATTACGTCACAAAGTGGAAAAGAACAGAGAAGTAGACACTTATTTTCTTAGCAATAAGTACTTTTACTGTTGTACTACATATTAAGTTTATTTAAAATATATTGTTTTTCTTCCTTAGCTTCTTTTCATCAACATCATTCTAGCTGCTTATTTTTTTTTTTGCACTGACCAATAAGAGTGAGATAATGCTTTCGGGTTTGCTTGGGATTTTTACCGTTTGAAAACCCATCAGCAGATTTGAACAAGGGACCTACACTACACTTTAAAGGGGCTTTTACACCACCCTTGCTTTCCGCAGCATTCACGACAGGGTCGAGCACAGGGAGGAAGTAAAGTAGGCTGCAGTTGGGCAATATGGATTTAACACCTTTACAAGGAAAAGCCCTGGTTTTACTTTTAATGAGGAGGAGGAGATGAGGAGCGACAGGAAGAAGGTCCTCTATGAGCTACAGCTTTCTAGAAACCGCTTCGAAGTGTACTTTAGGCTTTTTCAGGTTTCTCCATCCTTTTTTTTTTTTTTTTTTTTTTTTTTTTTTACAATAGCCTAAATGACCGCCAAAATATCTTGCGCTGCCCTGCGATTGGCTAGCCACCGGTTCAGGCTGTACCCCGCCTCCCGCCCGAAGATAGTTGGGATAGGCTCCAGTAGCCCGCAACCCTAATGAGGATAAGCGGTAAAGAAAATTGATGGATGGATGGATATCTTGCTCTTTTCACTCTGAAATCACTCTGCCACCCTCTCTGTTGGATGCGCCATATGATGCCACAACGGTAATGCACCCAAAGTGAAAACTTGTCCATCCGGGCAAACTCTGTGCCCCGGGCCGCCAGGCGGCGCCACACAGCATTCCATTGGTGCACCATGGCATACACAATGAATAAGGTTGTCAACGGCTTTGCTCTGTGCGGTGTGAAAAGCACTCTCAGAGCTCTGATTGGCCAACATTTACCCTGTGAATGATGCCAGCGGCGTGGAGGTGTTTGATACCACACAGCATCTGATAGAGCAGATAAGACAGCCTCTCGTGGTCCAGTTCCATCTGAATGACCTGGCACAGGTTGGCATCCATCAGCTCCATTACCAAGTAGCTGAAAATGTATGAAATGAATTAAGGGGTAAATTAAATTGCTAAGCTTTGCTAAATTGTACAAATGCGCTTAACGGAAAAAATAAATAAATAAATAAAAGAAATGAGCCACTTACACATCTTGAAACTCTTCTAATGATTTTTGGGGTGTGAAAACATTTAATAAGCCGATGATCTGTGGGTGGAAAAGACATGAATTACTGTATGAATTAGAATTTGCAATAAATCACATTTGGCCCCGTCTTGTCTCAAGGAAAGGACATTTGCACTCACCCGTGCACAACACAACAGTGAATTATCGCAACTTATTTCAAGTATTCCTGCTAATTTTCACTATTATACAAACAGCAGGTTATCATTACTAATCAGCAGGAAGTAACAGCACATTTATTATTCACCACAGGTTGTGAACACATTCATGGGTTATGCATCCAAGCGTACCGTTGGCTTTAATTTTGTGGATTGTTTTGACCTGTTTCTAACCTGTGGTGGTTATCATTAATAAATGGCAGGAGGACACGTCATAAGGGCATTTGCATACTTACATTTTTGTGATTGACGCATTTCATGAGGACAAGCTCTCTGAACGCCCTCTTGGCATGCGTCTGGTTCTGAAAAGGTCGGCTCAGCTTCTTGATTGCCACATTTCTCTCAAGGACTTGATCATAAGCAGAGCTAAAGAACAACAAGGACACACAGAAACAACTCAAGTCACTTCTATTATGATACGGTAACAGAAGTGTCTTAAATCAAGTCAACATTAGGGATGAACATTTTACTAAATTACACTATTGTTTTTTAAATATTGTTTTTAATGTAATGGGAGAATGTTGTCTTGGGACCATAATACAGAAACTGGATGGATGGATGCCCTAAATTCCTGCTCTTATGGCAGTGTTGCATGTATCAGAATAGCTGTTGCAGTTGTGACAAAGCGTGGATGGTGAATGTAAAGCAATTTCCCGTAGTCTATTTCATGTGGTTCTTTTTTAGAAAGCAAACTAGTTGAGACTGCAAACAAACACTCACCACACAATTCCCTGCGCTCCGGATCCAATGGGTCTCAAGTTCTGGTAGCGCTTTAAGACCGTGAACGTCGAGTCTCCGACGTCGAGGCTGTAGAACTCCTTCTCTTTCTTGTTTTTATTCATGGCGAAATCTTCGATCACTGCTCTCTGTGCATCCAAAAATGTCCTCTGTGAGCACATAAGGCAAATAAATTAAAGGAAGGAGAGAAATTAAGCTCTGTGTAGCAAAGGAAGCCGTTTTGAAGCAAAGCTTGCAGAATAACAAACGGGAGCCGAGCGCAGCATTTATGCCGTGGCTGGTCAGCAAACCCAGTAAAATGAAAGTCTTTGATATCATCAACAGTGACAGCCGAAGGGCAAAGCACTGCGAGGTCAACTCCATCACACCAAACGTCACTCCCACAACTGAGCTCAGTGCCTCTTTTAGCACAAAACTCACCTAACTGCCAGTTTGGATATCAAGCTTGACCTCAGTGCGGCGAGCATCAAATGAGCATGCATGTATTAGTTTTTCTTTGGCTTTTTACAACACTCATTTTCAAAGAAGGAGCAGTCTCAACAAGGGGTGTTAAGAAAAGAATAACCTGAGAAGACTAACAGTATATACCATGACCCGGTGTCACGTGAAGTCAGCGGAATCACATGCAAGGCTGTAAGACTCTAGCGTCAACTCGTTTTACATTAACAATGGTTACCTTCCTTTTACACTTGCATGTCAGGCGAGATGCTTGTGGAGACATCATTCATTAGTTAAGATCAAGTTTTTAATTTTTACATTTTAGTATTAACGTAAAAGGGTCTGCACTGGTAGCAGAGTGGTGCATGTTGCTGCCTTTCGTGCAGCTTTTGGGTTCGATTTCTGGCCAGTACCCCAATACACAGCCACTGCTGGTCCCAAACCTAGATTTAAAAAAAAAAAAGGAAAAAAATAAAAAAGTCAGGAGGGGTATCCAGCTTGAAAACTGTCCCAAACAAATCATGAGAGTGCCTTGCTGTGGCGGCCCCTGATGAGACAAGCCAAAGGTCAAAACAACAACTATAAAAATCGGTCTACTGAACACAACTTATTTAAGTGAACCGGCCACACCGACTAAATACATTTTAAAAAAGAAGTTTTTTTTCACACATAAGAAGCACATATTAAACATACAAATACGGGAGAAAACAAAAACGACCAACCTTACTGTAGGAAATACACACAAGCATAAATAGCACAAAGTAACACAGAACTGAAAATACTGCTAGTGCCACAAGAAAATATGACACAAAAAATAAGGTCCAGGGTGTAAGGATTTCCCATTTATACAATAGTTGCGCGGATAGGGACCGAGCCCTGTCACCAATAGCCAAAAGCCATGAGATTTTGATTCATAAATGATTAAAACATTGCTTGCACAGTTAATAAAGGGTTTATGATGGCACCAGTTTAACCCTAGAACATATTATTTATTAACAAATGTCATTTCTCCCTATGGGAAAATTGTTCTGAAACAAAATCGGGAGGTCAACCAGAATGCATTGTTTAAAATTAGATGTTCCACTGTACTTACATTTTTGCACGTGTTTATGCTTTTTTTTTTTGTTTGTTTCTCCATCTAACAAGGGAACTATTACAGTAAGTCAGATTGCATTTGGTTACAATATCCAAAATCCAAGCGCTTCCAAGACATCAAAAATACCAAATTCCAAGACTTTAAAGCACCGGCGGAACCCTGTAATCTAAGAACACCCCCTCCCTCCTTCCCGCTCCTCCACTCTAGCCGACACACAGTCCATATGAGGGATATAATTGCCAGAGAAAAATGACTCAGCCTTCAGTCTGTTCATTCGACGTCACAAAGACGTCTGCAGCATCCGCCTCGCTCATCACATGAAAATAGACATGCTTGTGTAACACAAGACAACAATTATGCAGCATTGCAGCACCGCAATGGAAGAGGAGCCTGCACCAATACTACTACTACTGAGGTCATTATCGTCGTTTGGAATAACGGCAATCCATCACAGTGACTGAAAGTCAGGTCAGTGTAGGGAGACAGCAGCGGTAGACTAACCTACACGCTTCTGTTGATATGAATCACATTTTCACATAAAACTGCATGTTATCTATCTATCGGACGCATCTAAATTTACTCAAAAGGGCAGGAGCCAAGTGATCAGGATTTCATGGACGTCTTTGCAGTGGGACATATATTAAATGCAGGGGCCTGGGTTGCTTCATGGAACGCACTTCCTGCTACATGCATCTGCCTGCAATTATCAGACTAATGACCTTCTGCTCATAGGGCAAATTGTGATGCGACAGTGGGGGTTTCGACACACACGCTTAGCAGACACATAATTAGGTACACTTGCACAAACATTGGCATCTGATCCTTCCCGCCAAGCAATTCTTAAAACTAATATAACAGAGAAAAGGTTATTTAAAATATATATATATATATATATATATATTCAACCTACAAATGCTCAACATATACGGTATCATAAGAAGCAGATAATTTTTTAAAAACTAAAATAGTTACTAATCATTAACTTGGAATTTTATGGCTGCAACACGTTCCAAAAACGCTGGGACAGGGTCATGTTTACCACTGTGTTACATCACCTTTTCTTTTAACAACATTCAATAAACGTTTGGGAACTGAGGACACCAATTGTTGAAGCTTTGTAGGTGTAAGTCTTTCCCATTCTTGCTTGATGTACAGCTTCAGCTGTTCAACAGTCCGAGGTCTCCGTTGTCGTATTTTACGCTTCATAATGCGCCACACGTGGGCATTCAATGGGAGACAGGTCTGTACTGCAGGCAGGCCAGTCTAGTACCCGCACTCTTTTACTACGAAGCCACGCTGTTGTAACACGTGCAGAATGTGGTTTGGCATTGTCTTGCTGAAATAAGCAGGGGCGTCCATGAAAAAGACGGCAGTATATGTTTCTCCAAAACCTGTATGTACCTTTCAGCATTAATGGTGCCTTCACAGATGTGTAAATTACCCATGCCATTGGCACTAACACAGCCCCATACCATCACAGATGCCGGCTTTTGAACTTTGCGTCCATAACAGTCTGGATGGTTCTTTCTCTCTTTGGCCCGGAGGACACGGGCTTCCACAATTTCCAAAAACAATTTGAAATGTGGACTCGTCGGACCACAGAACACTTTTCCACTTTGCATCAGTCCATCTTAGATGAGCTCGGGCCAAGAGAAGCCGGCGGCGTTTCTGGGTGTTGTTGATAAATGGCTTTTGCTTTGCATAGTAGAGTTTCAAGTTGCACTTACGGATGTAGCGCCGAACTCTATTTACTGACATTGGTTTTCTGAAGTGTTCCTGAGCCCATGTGGTGATATCCTTTACACATTGATGTTGGTTTTTGATGCAGTGCCGCCTGAGGGATCAAAGGTCACGGGCATTCAATGTTGGTTTTCGGCCTTGCCGCTTACATGCAATGATATCGCCAGATTCTCTGTACCTTTTGATGATATTATGGACTGTAGATGATGAAATCCATAAATTCCTTGCAATTGTACATTGAGGATCATTGTCCTTAAACTGTTCGACTATTTTCTCACGGACTTGTACACAAAGAGGTGAACCTCGCCCCATCTTTGCTTGTGAATGACTGAGCAATTCAGGGAAGCTCCTTTTATACCCAATCATGGCACCCACCGTTTCCCAATTAGCCTGTTCACCTGTGGGATGTTCCAAACAGGTGTTTGATGAGCATTCCTCAACTTTCTCAGTCTTTTTTGCCACCTGTCCCAGCTTTTTTGGAACGTGTTGCAGCCATAAAATTCTAAGTTAATGATTACTTGCTAAAAACAATAAAGTTTATCAGTTTGAACATTAAATATCTTGTCTTTGTAGTGTATTCAATTAAATATAGGTTGAACGTGATTTGCAAATCATTGTATTCTGTTTTTATTTATGTTTAACACCACGTCCCATCTTCATTGGATTTGGGGTTGTAGATGACCACAATGTACTGCACGAGACGTCCATGACAAAATCCATTAAGCCAAGATTTTGGCCACTTCTGAATTTCGTTTGTACTGTTATGAACACGGAAACAGTTTCCAAATTGAAAAAAAAAACATCTGTGGCAACGGTGGACAAGCTACTACAAATCCATTCAAGGCCAATGGCCTATTTTATGAATAGTGAAAAAAATTCTATTCAAATGAATGGAGAAATTACACAAATCTATCTCACATCTTCAAAGTCCTATCACTGTGGCATTTTTTTCAACATTAACACCATTCCAGAAATGTCCATGCCTAGTCAAAACCATTTCTGATATCTGTTCATCCATCCATCCATCCATCGTTCGCCAATCGCAGTATGAACGAACAGCCATTTCAAATTCTTACACGTACAATCCAATTCATTTCTACAGTATTCCAATTAGTATAGCATTATTGTAAAATCACACTGCATCATATTTAGAGCCATTTCAAATATTTTGAAATTTTCTATAGCGCTCGTCCTCAGTAGGGTCGTGGATTAGCTGAAGCCCAACCCAGGCGATTTTGGGCAAAATGCAAGGTACACCCTGGACTGGTCGCCAGCCAATTGCAGGTGGTATCGCAAATACTAACAATGGCCATTTTTTGCCCATTTCTCCAAAGTAAGACCACAATAATAAACCGATTGTTAAATGGATGAACACCTCTTTGACATTGTTGTATTGATCTCATTATATGGTGCAAGTTTACCTAATATTGTGGCATATGCATGTCCAGTGCTAGACCACTAAATATGAATAATCACATACAGCACAGACAACCACAAACTCAAGGTCCATCAATTTATGTGGCCCGCTGAAGCAAATAAAGTGTGCCCACCTTATGTTTCTTGCTATGGGTTTGTTATTTTCATTTTGGTATAAACGCTATACCCAAATTGAATTTGTTCTTCATTTTAACAGCTATTACAAGTATTTTTTTCACCGAATCCTTTCTTAACATACAATAAATCGAACGATAACTGAATACTTAAATATTCCAATGACTTCTAATTCCAAATTCAATTTGTGGTTAACAAAATATATAGGCTATAACAATCGATTGCAGGGGAAACTGTGTATACTGTATGTAATAATATGATGAGTTGTATATACTGTACTTGTTATGGTTTTCACATTCATAACGGCCCTCTGAGGGAAACCATAGCGTCAAAAATGAGTTTGGCGCCAGTGCAGTGTACAGGGTGTCCCGAAAGTCTGGACAATTGACGGCAATGTGGAGTTATTGCAACAAGTTCGCATCAACCTTTGCATCACAAAAATTGGAAATCATACTGAAGATGTCATTTGTTAACTGTTATTGAACATTGTCTTGAAAATGTGCATTTTTGTCCGGTGTTCAGCCTTTAGAGACACCTACTATGGTGATTATGACATGACATACAGTAGATATTGATGGCATGATACACTGTTTGTTTGTGGATAATGTTAAAAAAAGCAAGCCATGCATGACTTCTTTATGATTCATATTGAAAGAGAATAACGCTAAGCCACGTATATTTCCATCTATCCGCATTAAGATGAATGAGGAGAATGAATGGGCTCCTCTTCATCACATGGATTAACAAGGGGAGAGAGAGAGAGAAAGAGAGAGAGAGAGAAAGAGAAAGAGAAACTTCCATTGCGCGTTAACCTTGGCCACATGACCCCCACTGGCAGCTCCTCACAGGAGGCTGCAGGCAAACCGCAGCGGGAGAGCAGGAGCCACGCATGAGCACACATAATAACACAAGACCGCGCGCAGGAAGACATTATAGCCGAGGTAATGACTCCCATGTCGGCGTACGACGGGGCCTGTCTGTTTAACGGGCGTCACTTCATGTGAGCGAATGCTGGGTTCACGGGTATAGGTACAAAATCTTTTAAAAGGAGAATAGGCGAGGATCTCGACGTCGTACAACAGCGTCTGAACACGTAAAATGACACACGACCCTCCCCCCACGGCCAAACAATAAGCACGTCCGAGGAAGGAGCAGGAGCCGGAGAGGGGGCTTCGGATCCCGATCTTACCTCGGTCGTGTAAGCCCGAATGTGGTCCCCCGCGGTGCGACGAGCCGCTCGAACTTTCCGGAGCAGCGGGCTGTGCGTGCGTGCAGCCGGTGAACACTGATTGAATCCGCTGGGCGCCTTAAAAACACATGACCTCACCCGAGCCACTTGCCTACGTTTCCATCCGCCTGCTGCTATTGACAGGCCGGGGAGCAGCGGGGAGACACACTGCGCATGCGCAAGACACGAACACGTCACTACTCCACAGAGACGCACCCACCTCCATCAGCTCTTCCTTCCGCCCTATCTATCTATCCATCTATCCATCTATCTATCTATTAGACATGTCTATATCATTTGTCATACAAAATACACTGTAACACCAAATACATATTAACCATTAATCCACTATACAATGTTATATTATTTTATCAGATTTGGTACCCCTTCATAATCTAATGAAATTCAATGTAAGAATTATCACCCCTCCCCCCCAAAAAAAAGCATTCCTTTACAAATTAAGTAATAATGCTCACTTATGTCAGATAATTTAAAAACAATGTTGAATGGAAATTGCATTATGTTCTTTGCTGTGCAAAACTACAATCTATCGGGCATGCATGATGTCCACTTATACGCACAATGTGTCCGTGATGCAAAATAGTTCAGTACAAACGGAAAGACTGCTGACCATCTGCGCACACACACGCACACGCACGCGCACACACACACACCTTCATGCAAGGTCACCGATAGATTCATCCATCCATCCATTTTCTGAGCCGCTTATCCTCACAAGGGTCGCGGGCGTGCTGGAGCCTATCCCAGCTATCATCGGGCAGGAGGCGGGGTACACCCTGAACTGGTTGCCAGCCAATCACAGGGCACATACAAACAAACAACCATTCGCACTCACATTCACACCTACGGGCAATTTAGAGTCTCCAATTAATGCATGTTTTTGGGATGTGGGAGGAAACCGGAGTGCCCGGAGAAAACCCACGCAAGCGCGGGGAGAACATGCAAACTCCACACAGGCGGGGCCGGGGATAGAACCCCGCACCTCAGAACTGTGAGGTTGACGCTCTAACCAGTCGGCCACCGTGCCGCCCCGATAGATTCAATACATTTGAAATAGACCCTTTTCATTTGTCTCTTCTTTTTCACATTTGAATGCCAATGAATAGATTTTTGTCCACAAGGTAAGAACACATCACAAGTGACACCTACTACTAAAGGGAGACCTGCACCGTATCTAATCAAGGGAATATGAGATCTGTATCAAAAATTCCGTCCTTA